>NW_026512112.1:0-70000 GCF_027579735.1 Bombina bombina
TATTTGTTAGTGTGTATATTTTTTTGCATTAGTGACTCTAGTGCTAAATACACTTGGAGCTGCCAACATTGCAAGTCCAAACAGGACACTGCTGGTGAAACAATTAGGTGTGGCAGTCACACATAGTCACCAACCACCAGTGAATTCCTATTTGTGATCTGAAATGCTATCCGCCACTGAGTGTTTTTTTTCCAAAGGCAGGGAGAGTCCACAACTTCATTCATTACTGTTGGGAATATTAAAACCTGGCCACCAGGAGGAGGCAAATACACCCATAACAGTGATCGCTGAAACAGAACCCTCTGAGGGGTTAATATCAGAATTCTCCATAAGCAGGTATAGGGTTTCAATATCGTTAGTGCAAAAAATAATACAATTTAGTCTTTTTAGCATGGCACCTCTACCCTCAGCCTTGGCTGAGGTACTCTCCACCTCCTAGCTAGACAAGGATGACCGGAATGAAGTCACATCTCTCCCATTGCCTGCAGCGAACTCTGTATGCTGATCGCTATGCAGGAGCAAACTTCCAACCAGTTTTAGCGAAAAACTGCGCCCTTGTTACATGGTGCACATCTATAGACCCCTCCCAGCTAGAAGAGAAACTGTGCGAAGCTGATTATCAGCTGCGTAGCGGTATAATGGCCCCAGTAGGAAATTCTTCCCAAACTGTTCTGCATCGTCTATCTGCGTCCTTATGAGCCCCTCCCCTTACACACGTGCTCCGGTTGAAACATAGATATTGATGGCAGATAAGAGCCGTAGGCCCAGCAAGCCTGCCCGATATTACCTGACAGTATAAACTTATCTAGTTCGTAGGATAGCCTTATGCTTGTCCCATGCATTTTTAAAGTCTCCCACAGTGTTTGTCGCTACTACCTCTTGAGGAAGTTTATTCCATAAATCAATCACTCTTTCTGTAAAGAAGTGCTTCCTCAAATTACTTCTGAATCTACTACCCTTTAGCTTGAGATCATGACCCCTTGTTTTTGAATTTTCCATTTTATGTAAAATACCCAGAGCCTCAGTTTTACTAAGCCCTTTAAAGTACTTGAAAGTTGCTATCATATCACCTCTTTTCCTTCTCTCCTCTAAACTATACATATTTAGGTCATTGAGCCTATCCTGATAAGTTTTATTTTTTAGACCATGTACCATTTTGGTAGCCCTCCTTTGCACAGGTTAAAGTTTGTTAATATCCTTCTGAAGATATGGCCTCCAGAACGGCACACAATACTCAAGATGAGGCCTAACTAATAATCTATAAAGTGGCATAAGAACCTTACTTTCTTTCATGTAATTGGCAAGAGTCCATGAGCTAGTGACGTATGGGATATACAATCCTACCAGGAGGGGCAAAGTTTCCCAAACCTCAAAATGCCTATAAATACACCCCTCACCACACCCATAATTCAGTTTTACAAACTTTGCCTCCTATGGAGGTGTTGAAGTAAGTTTGTGCTAAGATTTCTACGTTGATATGTGCTTCTCAGCATTGTTGAAGCCCGATTCCTCTCAGAGTACAGTGAATGTCAGAGGGACGTGAAGGGAGTATCACTTATTGAATACTATGATTTCCCTAACGGGGGTCTATTTCATAAGTTCTCTGTTACCGGTCGTAGAGATTCATCTCCTACCTCCCTTTTCAGATCGACGATATACTCTTATGTACCATTACCTCTACTGATTCTCGTTTCAGTACTGGTTTGGCTATCTGCTATATGTGGATGGGTGTCTTTTGGTAAGTATGTTTTTTATTACTTAAGGCTCCCCAGCTATGGTTTGGCACTTTATGCATTTATATAAAGTTCTAAATATATGTATTGTACTTATATTTGCCATGAGTCAGGTTCATGTATTTCCTTCTGCAGACTGTCAGTTTCATATTTGGGGAAAATAACATTTCTAAGAAATGTTTTTCTTACCTGGGGTTTAGTCTTTTTTTCAATTGACTACTTTCTTGCAAATTGCGGGCAGTATTAGGCCCGCGGGTGCGCCAAATGCTAGACTTTATTGCGTCATTCTTGGCGTGAGAATTTTTTGGCGCAAAAAATACGTCTATGACGCAACTTCGTCATTTCCGGCGTCATAGTTGATGCCGAGGCCTTACACACAGTTGCGTCATTAGTGATGCGAGCGTGTCATTTCCGGTTATTATTGGCGCCAAAAAAGTTTTCAGTTACGTTGTGCGTCATACTTGGCGCCAAACTTTTTTCATTATTTTAATACTCCATTGATGTTTGCCTCTTGATTTTTTTTCTCTATCAGAGGGCTATGCTATTTGCATTTTTTCCCATTCCTGAAAATGTCATATAAGGAAATTGATAATTTTGCTTTATATGTTGTATTTTCTTTTACATTTTGCAAGATGTCTCAATCTGATCCTGCCTCAGAAGTATCTGCTGGAACTTTGCTGCCTGACATCGGTTCTACCAAAGCTAAGTGCATTTGTTGCAAGACTTTTACATGCAGATAGTGTGTCCATCAGTAATAGTACATTGCCAGTTGCAGTTCCTTCAACGTCTAATGTACATGATATACCTATGAATTTTAAAGATTTTGTTTCTGATTCTATTCAGAAGGCTTTGTCTGCATTTCCACCTTCTAATAAACATAAAAGGTCTTTTAAAACTTCTCATTCAGTTGATGAAATTTCAAATAACCAACAACATAATAATTTATCCTCCTCTGATGAGGATCTATCTGATTCAGAAGATCCTTCCTCAGACATTGACACTGACAAATCTACTTATTTATTTAAAATAGAGTATATGCGTTCTTTATTAAAAGAAGTGTTAATTACTTTGGATATTGAGGTAACCAGCCCTCTTGATGTTAAGTCTAATAAATGTTTAAATGCTGTTTTTAAACCTCCTGTGGTTTCTCCAGGGGTTTTTCCTATTCCTGGGGCTATTTCTGATATGATTTCTAAGGAATGGAATAAGCCAGGTACTTCTTTTATTCCTTCTTCAAGGTTTAAAAAATTGTATCCTTTACCAGCAAATTCTATAGAGTTTTGGGAAAAAATCCCCAAAGTTGATGGGGCTATTTCTACTCTTGCTAAACATACCACTATTCCTATGGAAGATAGTACTTCCTTTAAGGATCCTTTAGATAGGAAGCTTGAATCTTATCTAAGGAAAGCCTATTTATATTCAGGTCATCTTCTCAGACTTGCAATTTCTTTGGCTGATGTTGCGGCTGCATCAACTTTCTGGTTGTAGAATTTAGAGCAACATGAATTGGATTCTGACATATATAGCATTGTTAGTTTACTACAACATGCTAATCATTTTATTTGTGATGCCAATTTTGATATTATCAAAATTGATGTTAGATCCATGTCTTTAGCTGTATTAGCTAGAAGAGCTTTGTGGCTTAAATCTTGGAATGCTGATATGACATCTAAATCTAGATTACTATCTCTTTCTTTCCAAGGTAATAATTTATTTGGTTCTCAGTTGGACTCTATTATTTCAACTGTTACTGGGGGAAAGGGAGTTTTTCTGCCTCAGGATAAAAAAACTAAGGGTAAATCTAAGGCTTCTAACCGTTTTCGTTCCTTTCGTCAAAATAAGGAACAAAAACCCAATCCTTCCCCCAAGGAATCTTTTTCCAATTGGAAACCTTCCTCAAATTGGAATAAATCCAAGCCATTTTAGAAACCAAAGTCAGCCCCTAAGTCCACATGAAGGTGCGGCCCTCATTCCAGCTCAGCTGGTAGGGGGCAAAGTAAGTTTTTTCAAGGATATTTGGATCAATTCTGTCCAAAAACAATGGATTCAGAGCATTGTCTCTCAAGGGTATCGAATAGGATACAGAGTAAGACCTCCTGTGAGAAGATTCTTTCTCTCACGTATCCCAGCAAATCCAGTAAAAGCTCAGGCTTTCCTGAAGTGTGTTTCAGACCTGGAGTCTTCAGGGGTAATCATGCCAGTTCCCTTTTCAGGAACAAGGTTTGGGGTTTTATTCAAATCTATTCATTGTCCCAAAGAAGGAAAATTTATTCAGACCAGTTCTGGATCTGAAAATTGTGAATCGTTATGTAAGAGTACCAACTTTCAAGATGGTGACTATAAGGACTATTCTGCCTTTTGTTCAGCGAGGACATTATATGTCCACAATAGACTTGCAGGATGCATACCTTCATATTCCGATTCATCCAGAACATTATCAGTTCCTGAGATTCTCTTTTCTAGAGAAGCATTACCAATTTCTTGCTCTTCCATTTGGCCTAGCAACAGCTCCAAGAATCTTTTCAAAGGTTCTAGGTGCCCTACTCTCTGTAATCAGAGAACAGGGTATTGCGGTGTTTCCTTATTTGGACGATATCTTGGTACTAGCTCAGTATTTACGTTCTGCAGAATTTCACACAAATCAACTGGTGTTGTTTCTTCGGAAACATGGTTGGAGGATCAATTTACCAAAGAGTTTCTTGATTCCTCAGACAAGGGTCACCTTTTTAGGCTTGCATATAGATTCAGTGTCCATGACTTTGTCTCTAACAGACAAAAGACGTTTAAAGTTGGTTGCAGCCTGCCGGCACCTTCAGTCTCAGTCATTCCCTTCAGTGGCTATGTGCATGGAAGTTTTAGGTCTCATGACTGCAGCATCGGACGCGATCCCCTTTGCTCGTTTTCACATGAGACCTCTACAGCTTTGTATGCTGAACCAATGGTGCAGGGATTATACAAAGATATCACAATTAATATCCTTGAATCCCAATGTTCGACACTCTCTGACGTGGTGGATAGATCACCATCGTTTAGTTCAAGGGGCTTCTTTTGTTCGGCCAACCTGGATTGTGATCACAACAGATGCAAGTCTTTCAGGTTGAGAAGCTGTTTGGGGATCCCTGACAGCACAAGGGGTTTGGAAATCTCAAGAGGCGAGATTACCAATAAATATTTTAGAACTCCGTGCAATTCTCAGAGCTCTTCAGTTTTGGCCTCTGTTAAAGAGAGAACCGTTCATTTGTTTTCAGACAGACAATATCACAACAGGGGCATATGTCAGTCATCAGGGTGGGACTCACAGTCCCCAAGCTATGAAAGAAGTATCTCGGATACTTGCTTGGGCGGAATCCAGCTCCTGTCTAATCTCTGCGGTGCATAACCCAGGTGTAGACAATTGGGAGACGGATTATCTCAGCCGTCAGACTTTACATCCAGGGGAGTGGTCTCTCCATCCAGATGAATTTTCTCAGATTGTTCAGATGTGGGGTCTTCCAGAGATAGATCTCATGGCCTCTCTTCTAGACAAGAAACTTCACAGATACCTGTCCCAGTCCAGGGATGTTCAGGCGGAAGCAGTGGATGCGCTGACTCTTCCTTGGTGTTATCATCCTGCTTATATTTTCCCGCCTCTAGTTCTTCTTCCAAGAGGGATCTCCAAAATCATCATGGAACAATCGTTTGTGTTGCTGGTGGCTCCAGCATGGCCACACAGGTTTTGGTATGCGGATCTGGTTCGGATGTCCAGTTGCCAACCTTGGCCACTTCCGTTAAGGCCAGACATATTGTCTCAAGGTCCGTTTTTCCTTCAGGATCTCAAATCATTAAATTTGAAGGTATGGAAATTGAACGCTTAGTACTAAGTCATAGATGTTTCTCTGACTCAGTGATTAATACTATGTTACAAGCTCGTAAATCTGTCTCTAGAAAGATTTATTATAGAGTTTGGAAGACTTACATTTCATGGTGTTCTCATAAATTCTCTTGGCATTCTTTTAGAATTCCTAGAATTTTACAGTTTCTTCAGGATGGTTTGGATAAGGGTTTGTCTGCAAGTTCCTTGAAGGGACAAATCTCTGCTCTTTCCGTTTTATTTCACAGAAAGATTGCTATACTTCCTGATATTCACTGTTTTGTACAGGCTTTAGTTCGTATTAAGCCTGTCATTAAATCAATTTCTCCTCCTTGGAGTCTTAATTTGGTTTTGAAGGCTTTACAGGCTCCTCCATTTGAGCCTATGCATTCTTTGGACATTAAACTACTTTCGTGGAAAGTGTTGTTCCTTTTGGCTATCTCTTCTGCTAGAAGAGTTTCTGAGTTATCTGCTCTTTCTTGTGAGTCTCCTTTTCTGATTTTTCATCAGGATAAGGCAGTTTTGCAGACTTCTTTTCAATTTTTACCTAAGGTTGTGAATTCTAACAACATTAGTAGAGAAATTGTTGTCCCTTCCTTGTGTCCTAATCCTAAGAATTCTTTGGAAAGATCCTTACATTCTTTGGATGTGGTAAGAGCTTTGAAATATTATGTGGAAGCTACTAAAGATTTCAGGAAGACTTCCAGTCTATTTGCTTTATTTTCTGGTCCTAGGAAAGGTCAGAAGGCTTCTGCTATTTCCTTGGCTTCTTGGTTAAACTTTTGATTCATCAAGCTTATTTGGAGTCGGGTCAGGCCCCGCCTCAGAGAATTACAGCTCATTATACTAGATCAGTCTCCACTTCGTGGGCCTTTAAGAATGAAGCTTCAGTTGATCAGATTTGCAAAGCGGCAACTTAGTCCTCTTTGCATACATTTACTAAATTCTACCGTTTTGATGTATTTGCTTCTTCGGAAGCAGTTTTTGGTAGAAAAGTTCTTCAGGCAGCTGTTTCAGTTTGATTCTTCTGCTTTTGATTTAAGTTTTTTTCTTTCATTTATGAGAATAAACTTATTTTTTTGGGTTGTGGATTAATTTTTCAGCGAAAATGGCTGTTTTTATTTTTATCCCTCCCTCTCTAGTGACTCTTGCGTGGAGTTCCACATCTTGGGTATTGCTATCCCATACGTCACTAGCTCATGGACTCTTGCCAATTACATGAAAGAAAACATAATTTATGTAAGAACTTACCTGATAAATTCATTTCTTTCATATTGGCAAGAGTCCATGAGGCCCACTCTTTTTTATGGTGGTTATGATTTTTTGTATAAAGCACAATTATTTCCAAATTTCTTTTGTTGATGCTTTCTACTCCTTTCTTTATCACCCTACTGCTTGGCTATTCATTAAACTGAACTGTGGGTGTGGTGAGAGGTGTATTTATAGGCATTTTCAAGTTTGGGAAACTTTGCCCCTCCTGGTAGGATTGTATATCCCATACATCACTAGCTCATGGACTCTTGCCAATATGAATTAAATGAATTTATCAGGTAAGTTCTTACATAAATTATGTTATTTCTGCTGCAAATACCTCTACCAATACATCCAAGCATTCTGCTAGCTTTACTCGCTGCATTGCTACATTGTTTACTAAGTTTTAAATCATCTGAAATAATAATTCCCAAGTCATGCTCCTCATCTGTAACAGTCAGTAAAGTGTCATTCAGTCTGTAATTAACTTTTGGATTTTTCTTCCCTAAATGCATTATTTTACACTTTGCTGTGTTAAACTTTAGATCCCAGTCGTTTGTCCAATCCTCCAATTGTTGTGTATCACTTCTCATTTTGTCTACCCCCCCTGGAACATCCACTCTGTTACAAATTTTTGTATCATCTGCAAACAGACATACTTTCCCCTGTAGCCCTTTGCTGATATCACAGATAAATATGTTAAACAAAACAGGCCCCCGAACTGACCCCTGAGGAACACCACTAGTAACAGCCCCCTCTGCTGAATGAACTCCATTTACGAAGACACTTTGTTTTCTGTCCTTAAACCAGCATTCCACCCAGTTCACAATCTTTTAATCTAGACCAAGTTGATACAGTTTGTGAATTAGTTTCACAGAGAGCTTGCTGAGCTAAGCCTCCTATTACCGTGGCCCTAGGATCTATGAAGAAGGGTCGGGACTAGCGCGGCTCCCCCAGCATACTATAGCCTGATGAAACAGCCATCCAGCCGAGAAACGCGTTGCTGTTATTGCTTTTAACAATAAATTGTCCCTTTTTTGAGATACCTTGCTGCCTGTGCAATCATTTCCTATTTACCATCGATTGCCACTTTGCTACTTTGCTACATTGGATCCACAGTGTCTCCCATTCCTGAGAACTGTTACTATTAGCAGACGGGCTAGCCGAGCCTACAGGACAACTTGCCTGTGATTGGAGATCTGGAGATCACGTGTACCAGCTCCTGGGCGTGTCTGTCGGGCGACTCTGAATAGTCCCGATCTGCGATTCTAGGCATAGCACGTATGCTGCTTTGCTTGTGAGTATATCCAGTACAGGGGGGATCCGTTGGGAACCACTCGTTTACTGCTCCAGCGAGACTGTTTTATGGTGGCGCCTCTTTCTTCTTTTTCTGTTTAGTATCCATCCGGATCACTTTCGGGAGTGCAGCCGCAACTCAACGAGGACCATCCACAGCTTTCATCCAGCACCTTTATTGTTGCTCCCAGCACCAGCGCACCTTTTGGGGTTTCTTTGATCCTCTTTTCTCAGTTTGTGAATTAGTTTATTGTGTGGGATGGTGTCAATTGCTTTGCTGAAATCTAGATATGCTACATCAACTGCTCCACCCTTGTCTAATACTTTTGTTACATAATCAAAGAAGTCAATTAGATTAGTCTGACATGATCTCCCTGAAGTAAAACCATGCTGATTTTGGTTCTCTAAATTGTTTGTCTTTATGTAAGTCATAATTCTTTCTTTTAAGAGAATTTCCTTTAATTTCCCTACTACTGAAGTTAAACTAACTGGCCTGTATTTACCAGATTCTTCTCTACTGCCCTTTTTATGAAGAGGTATTACATTTGCTATTCTCCAATCATCTGGGACAGCTCCTGTTAATAGTGACTGATTAAACAGATCAGTTAATGGGACAGTTAGCACTGATCGAAGCTCTTTTAAAACCCTTGGATGAATATTATCAGGACCCACTGCCTTTTTAACATTTAATTTTGATAATGCTAACAAAACCTCATCCTCTGTAAAAAGATTACTGTTAAGCTTTTTTCTATTTTTCGTAGCATCCCTTAATGTAGACATTCTATCTTCACAATCTTTTGTGAAAACAGAACAGAAGTAATCATTGAGACAGTCTGCAATCTGCTTATCTCCTTCTATTAATCTATCATCAACTGATTTCAATTTTACTATTCCAACCTTATTTTTTCTTCTTTCACTGATATATCTAAAGAATGTTTTGTCCCCATGTTTTACGTCAATATCTATGTTTCTAAGAAGATGTCTGTTTCTAAGTCTAGATAGTGGTCAGAGATTGTTCCCTGCGACATCTAGAGCCTGCTTTCACCACAACTCTCACTGAGAGGATTACATGGTTACTCAAACACCCCAGTACACACTTTGTCACACCGCTCCGTTCCTTTTTTTCTGGCTGTTGCCACGAATGCAGGCGGCTATTTCCAGTTGCCATGGCCGTTGCCATGGACACAGTGGTTTGCTGGGCGCACTTGCCACAACGTCATCACTACTCTGAGCCTCCTGGAACTTTTCCCTGGCGCGAACCTGGGGCTATGTAAATCCCTTTGTTCCTTCATTACATCGCCCAAGTATAGGTGTTACTGTTTGTGCTCCTGGGTGGTTATTTCTTCTGTTAAGTGTGATCAGTCCACGGGTCATCATTACTTCTGGGATATTACTCCTCCCCAACAGGAAGTGCAAGAGGATTCACCCAGCAGAGCTGCACATAGCCCCTCCCCTCTACGTCACCCCCAGTCATTCTCTTGCACCCAACGACTAGATAGGATGTGTGAGAGGACTATGGTGATTTTATTTAGTTTTATTTCTTCAATCAAAAGTTTGTTATTTTTTAATAGCACCGGAGCGTGTTATTCCTTCTCTGGTAGAGTTTGAAGAAGAATCTACCAGAGTTTTTACTATGATTTTAGCCGGAGTTGTTAAGATCATATTGCTGTTTCTCGGCCATCTGAGGAGAGGTAAACTTCAGATCAGGGGACAGCGGGCAGTTTATTCTGCAAAGAGGTATGTAGCAGTTTTTATTTTCTAACAATGGAATTGCTGAGAAAATCCTGCCATACCGACATTATATCATGTATGTATAATTTACATTTTAGTATTCTGGAGAATGGTACTTCTCTGGAATTACACTGTGTATGTAAGACTTTAGCCTAATAGAAATACAATAGGCTTTTTAATAACTCTTAATTATGTTAAACGTTTTTGCTGGAATGTAAAATCGTTTTCATTTTCTGAGGTACTGGGTGAATAAAATGTTTGGGCACTATTTTTCCACTTGGCAGTTGCTGGATCTAATTATGACAGTTGTTTAATCTCTCTCACTGTTGTGTGTGAGGGGGTGGGACCTTTTTTGGCGCTTTTGCTACGCATCAAAAATTTCAGTCAAAAGCTCATTGTTTTTTCCTGCATGTTCCGGTTTATCTCTACAGAACCCAGGGATCTTCAAAGCTAATTTGAGGGAAGTAATCTAACAGAGCTGTAAGATTGTAGTTGACTGTGATAAAAAACGTTTATTCTTTAACTTTTTTATGCCTCAGGGTTAGTTATTTATTGCTACTGGGTACAAGCCTTTGCTAAGTTGCATTTTGTTTTATAAAGCTGATTGATTTCATCTGTTATATATATTCAGTGCTTTTCAAGCACAGTTCGTTTTTTTCATTGTATTTTACTTGTATAGTATTTCCAAATTGCAAGTTTATTTGCTAGTTTGTTAAACATGTCTGATTCAGAAGATGAGACCTGTACTATTTGTACTAAAGCCAAGGTGGAGCCCAATAGAAATTTATGTACTAACTGCATTGATGCTACATTAAATAAAAGTCAATCTGTACAAATTGAACAAATTTCACCAAACAACGAGGGGAGAGTTATGCCGACTAACTCGCCTCACGTGACAGTACCTGCATCTCCCGCTCGGGACGTGCGCGATATGGCGACGCCAAGTACATCTGGGCGGCCATTACAAATAACATTACAAGATATGGCTACTGTTATGACTGAGGTTTTGGCTAAATTACCAGAACTAAGGGGCAAGCGTGATCACTCTGGGGTGAGAACAGAGTGCGCTGATAATGTTAGAGCCATGTCAGATACTGCGTCACAACTTGCAGAACATGAGGACGGAGAGCTTCATTCTGCGGCTGACGGTTCTGATCCAAACAGATTGGATTCAGATATTTCAAATTTTAAATTTAAGCTGGAAAACCTCCGTGTTTTACTAGGGGAGGTGTTAGCGGCCCTGAATGATTGTAACACAGTTGCAATACCTGAGAAATTGTGTAGGTTGGATAAATATTTTGCTGTACCAACAAGTACTGACGTTTTTCCTATACCTAAAAGACTAACTGAAATTATTGCTAAGGAGTGGGATAGACCCGGTGTGCCGTTCTCACCCCCTCCAATATTTAGAAAGATGTTTCCAATAGACACCACCACACGGGATTTATGGCAAACGGTCCCTAAGGTGGAGGGAGCAGTTTCTACTTTAGCTAAACGTACCACTATCCCGGTAGAGGATAGCTGTGCCTTTTCAGATCCAATGGATAAAAAATTAGAGGGTTACCTTAAGAAAATGTTTGTTCAACAAGGTTTTATATTGCAACCCCTTGCATGCATTGCGCCGATCACGGCTGCAGCGGCATTCTGGATTGAGTCTCTAGAAGAGAATCTTGGTTCAACTATGCTGGACGACATTTCAGACAGGCTTAGAGTACTTAAGCTATCTAATTCATTCATTTCGGAAGCCGTAGTACATTTAATTAAACTTACGGCTAAGAATTCCGGATTCGCCATTCAAGCGCGCAGAGCACTGTGGCTAAAATCCTGGTCAGCTGATGTAACTTCTAAGTCCAAATTACTTAATATACCTTTCAAGGGACAGACCTTATTTGGGCCTGGTTTGAAAGAAATTATCGCTGACATTACAGGAGGTAAGGGCCACGCCCTACCTCAAGACAAAGCCAAACCTAAGGCTAGACAGTCTAATTTTCGTTCCTTTCGGAATTTCAAAGCAGGAGCAGCATCAACTTCCACTACTCCAAAACAAGAAGGATCTGGTGCTCGCTACAGACAAGGCTGGAGACCTAACCAGTCCTGGAACAAGGGCAAGCAGGCCAGGAAGCCTGCAGCTGCCACTAAAACAGCATGAATTGAGGGCCCCCGATCCGGGATCGGATCTAGTGGGGGGCAGACTTTCTCTCTTCGCCCAGGCTTGGGCAAGAGATGTCCAGGATCCCTGGGCGCTAGAGATAATATCTCAGGGATACCTTCTGGACTTCAAACACTCTCCTCCAAGAGAGAGATTTCATCTGTCAAGGTTGTCGACAAACCAAACAAAGAAAGAAGCGTTTCTACGCTGCATACAAGAACTATTGTTAATGGGAGTAATCCATCCAGTTCCACGGTCGGAACAGGGAAAAGGGTTTTACTCAAATCTGTTTGTGGTTCCCAAAAAAGAAGGAACTTTCAGACCAATCCTGGATTTAAAGATCCTAAACAAATTCCTAAGAGTTCCATCATTCAAAATGGAGACTATCCGGACAATTTTACCCATGATCCAAGAGGGTCAGTACATGACCACAGTGGACTTAAAGGACGCTTACCTTCACATACCGATTCACAAAGATCATTACCGGTATCTAAGATTTGCCTTTCTAGACAGGCATTACCAGTTTGTAGCTCTTCCATTCGGATTGGCTACAGCTCCAAGAATCTTCACAAAGGTTCTAGGTGCTCTTCTGGCGGTACTAAGACCGCAGGGAATTTCGGTAGCTCCCTACCTAGACGACATTCTGATACAAGCTTCAAGCTTTCAAACTGCCAAGTCTCATACAGAGTTAGTACTGGCATTTCTAAGGTCACATGGATGGAAGGTGAACGAAAAGAAAAGTTCACTCGTTCCACTCACAAGAGTTCCCTTCCTGGGGACTCTTATAGATTCTGTAGAAATGAAGATTTACCTGACAGAGGACAGGTTAACAAGACTTCAAAGTGCTTGCCGCACCCTTCATTCCATTCAACACCCATCGGTGGCTCAATGCATGGAGGTAATCGGCTTAATGGTAGCGGCAATGGACATAGTGCCATTTGCTCGCTTACACCTCAGACCACTGCAATTGTGCATGCTGAGTCAGTGGAATGGGGATTACTCAGATTTGTCCCCTTCTCTGAATCTGGATCAAGAGACCAGAAATTCTCTTCTATGGTGGCTTTCTCGGCCACATCTGTCCAGGGGGATGCCATTCAGCAGACCAGACTGGACAATTGTAACAACAGACGCTAGCCTTCTAGGTTGGGGTGCCGTCTGGAATTCTCTGAAGGCTCAGGGACAATGGAGTCAGGAGGAGAGTCTCCTGCCAATAAACATTCTGGAATTGAGAGCAGTTCTCAATGCCCTCCTGGCTTGGCCCCAGTTGACAACTCGGGAGTTCATCAGGTTTCAGTCGGACAACATCACGACTGTAGCTTACATCAACCATCAGGGAGGGACAAGAAGCTCCCTAGCAATGATGGAAGTATCAAAGATAATTCGCTGGGCAGAGTCTCACTCTTGCCACCTGTCAGCAATCCACATCCCGGGAGTGGAGAACTGGGAGGCGGATTTCTTAAGTCGTCAGACTTTTCATCCGGGGGAGTGGGAACTTCATCCGGAGGTCTTTGCCCAAATACTTAGACGTTGGGGCAAACCAGAGATAGATCTCATGGCGTCTCGACAGAACGCCAAGCTTCCTCGCTACGGGTCCAGATCCAGGGATCCGGGAGCAGTCCTAATAGATGCACTGACAGCACCTTGGGACTTCAGGATGGCTTATGTGTTTCCACCCTTCCCGATGCTTCCTCGATTGATTGCCAGAATCAAACAGGAGAGAGCATCAGTGATTCTGATAGCACCTGCATGGCCACGCAGGACTTGGTATGCAGACCTGGTAGACATGTCATCCTGTCCACCTTGGTCTCTACCTCTGAAACAGGACCTTCTGATACAGGGTCCTTTCAAACATCAAAATCTAACTTCTCTGAAGCTGACTGCTTGGAAATTGAACGTTTGATTTTATCAAAACGTGGGTTTTCTGAGTCAGTTATTGACACCTTAATACAGGCTAGGAAGCCTGTTACCAGAAAGATTTACCATAAAATATGGTGTAAATACCTATACTGGTGTGAATCCAAAGGTTACTCTTGGAGTAAGGTTAGGATTCCTAGGATATTGTCTTTTCTACAAGAAGGTTTAGAAAAGGGTTTATCTGCTAGTTCATTAAAGGGACAGATCTCAGCTCTGTCTATTCTGTTACACAAACGTCTGTCAGAAGTGCCAGACGTTCAGGCTTTTTGTCAGGCTTTAGCGAGGATTAAGCCTGTGTTTAAGACTGTTGCTCCACCATGGAGTTTAAATCTTGTTCTAAACGTTTTACAGGGCGTTCCGTTTGAACCCCTCCATTCCATTGATATAAAGTTGTTATCTTGGAAAGTTCTATTTTTAATGGCTATTTCCTCGGCTCGAAGAGTCTCTGAGTTATCAGCCTTACATTGTGATTCTCCTTATTTGATTTTTCATTCGGATAAGGTAGTTCTGCGTACTAAACCTGGGTTCTTACCCAAGGTAGTCACTAACAGGAATATCAATCAAGAGATTGTTGTTCCTTCTTTGTGTCCAAATCCTTCTTCAAAGAAGGAACGCTTACTACATAATCTGGACGTAGTTCGTGCCCTAAAATTTTACTTACAGGCAACTAAGGAATTTCGACAAACGTCTTCTCTGTTTGTCGTGTACTCTGGGCAGAGGAGAGGTCAAAAGGCTTCGGCAACCTCTCTTTCCTTTTGGCTTCGTAGTATAATACGTTTAGCTTATGAGACTGCTGGACAGCAGCCTCCTGAAAGAATTACAGCCCATTCTACTAGAGCTGTGGCTTCCACTTGGGCTTTCAAGAATGAGGCCTCTGTTGAACAGATTTGCAAGGCTGCAACTTGGTCTTCGCTTCATACTTTTTCCAAATTTTACAAATTTGACACATTTGCTTCCTCGGAGGCTATTTTTGGGAGAAAGGTTCTTCAGGCAGTGGTTCCTTCTGTATAAAAGAGCCTGCCTATCCCTCCCGTCATCCGTGTACTTTTGCTTTGGTATTGGTATCCCAGAAGTAATGATGACCCGTGGACTGATCACACTTAACAGAAGAAAACATAATTTATGCTTAAATATAGGGGGTGTGAGAGAGTAGGTAATATTGCTAATTTGCTTTAAATGGTGCCACCCTTATAGTAAATATAAAATATAAAAGAAAGATAGAAAAAAATACCAGGGTATATAAGATTACCCTAGAACAGCAAGGGAATAAACGGCACACATAGAAGACTTTCAAAAATTTATTTATAATAATTTCCCAAAAATACACTTAAGTATATAGCGATATCTTATCTGTCAATATCAGTTACCACTAAAGACAGCAAAATCTAAAACATTTTAAGTGCACTTAGACCTAATACTTTCCCTATGCTATAAATTACAAAAAGACATCATAAACAATAAGGGGTTAACCAGAAAACTCATGTTTATAACGAATGTTACATAGAATCTAATGTTTATAGGACATTTATAGTAAGTAGGCAAAATACATGTTAAACATATGGCTGCAGTCCAAACAGAGGTGAACTATATTATGTATCAAAAAGCGCTTGTTTTTCCTCTTTATATATACCAGGGAATCTTCTCTTAAGGCAAATAAATGTGCCGCAAGTAGTACTGCTGGATAAAGAGTCTCTAGCAAGTGTAATAATTCAGTTGGAAAACACAGCATATACTTAGCTTAAGTCCTCCGGTTTTTGTTGTTTCCACTTGTCTTCTGCTTGCAAGCACCTGTGATGATTACTTGGCGTGTGACATCAGCAATAGTGGGAGTGGTCTCTCGTCACCAGGGACTATGAGTGGCTATAGACAGAAGGATCCATTTGAATCAATTTTGCATTGTAAGTTTTGCCAAGAACTTTGACAAATGACTGTATCGCAAAGTTATGTATATGTTCACCTATCGTATAGGCACATCTTCCATTGCACTCCAATAGCACACTCCTCAAAACCACTTACTCCACTGTCGGAGTCACACCTGAAAGATTCGTAGCTCACTTTAAAGGTACAGCTGCATGTATAGAGCCAAAAATGTCTCTGAAGAAACAAAAGATTCAGGGAATAGGCCTGGACAGGTGCACTAGAAATCCTGGCCCACGGTACATTCGACAGGTACCTGGGTTCTCATAAACACATAGTGCCAACGCACGTTTCTCCCCCACCTCCAGTATGTGTTACAGGGGATCATCAGGGCATGTAGAGTCCTCAGTGGACTTCCTCTTTTATGCAGATACCTAATTGCTTACAGGTGTTTTTTCCCAAGTATCCTTGCAACACCTTAAAGCTGTATCACTTTTAACCCTGTATTTCAAAAACGCCTCTCAAAACTCAAAATTGTGTTAGAAAGTAATAGGTAAATATGTTTTGGTTCAACCTAATTCCTGGTTACCCCCAATACTTTCAAATACACAACAGAAGAGATAGAAATTACCCTCTTAAACTGGCGCACACTTCAAACAGATGTTTATTATATTTAAGAAAAATGAAAATTTATAAAAAGTGGACAAATTCAAGCTTATCGTTTAAACCTTTTGGGAATCTAGTTCCCAGTCTGTAGATCCATTTCGCCTCTTTTTGCAGGAGGACCCTATCATTATTTCCACCACGTCCATTTGTGATGCCTTTATCTATTATGATAAATTTCAATGAATCTACATTTTTATTGTGTACATTACAAAAATGCCTGGCAACATTAGTTTCTCTGGAGTGGAGAATATCGTCCCTGTGCTCCTGTACTCGGTCCTTCACCAATCTTTTCGTTTTTCCAACATAGAAAGCCGGACAGGAGCACCGCAGAAGATATATCACCCCCTCCGATTTGCAGTTAAAGAAGAATCTTATATCAAAGATCTTTCCATCCTGGACAGAGAATTGTTTAGTGCTATCCATGTGGGCACAGTATACACAGTGCCCACATGGAAAGCTACCCTTAATACCTCTGTCCTTTCTCAGCCAATCAGAGGCCGAAGGGCCCCTTGAGAATTGGCTCCTCACCAGTTTGTCCTTTAAACTTTGTGCTTTTCTAGCTGTTAGCAAAGGTGTATCCCCCATCACACTGTTCACTTTTTCATCAAGGGATAGGATGTGCCAATTTTTCTTGAAAACTGACCTTAGACTCTCCCATTGATTATTAAAATTAGAGATAAATCTAATTTTATTAGTTTCATTTTTAGAATTATTGCGATATAGTAAGTCATCCCTGGACATATTTCTTGCTTTCCAGAGAGATTTCTTGAGGCACTTGTTAGAATAACCTCTTTTTAGGAATCTCTCTTTCATTAGGGCTGCATGAGTGTCAAACTTGGAGAGAGAAGAGCAATTTCTCCTCAGACGGAGGAATTGGCCATACGGGATCCCTTTTTTAAGGTGGTTCGGATGGCTACTATCTGCATGTAATATATTGTTAGTTGCGGTCTTTTTCCTGTAATTTTCCGTCACTATTCTTACTCCCTCTTTTTTCAAAGTCACATCTAGAAAATTTAGTTCTACTGTATTGGTTTCTGACGTCAGGATGATGTTCTTGTCGTTGTGGTTAAGGACCGCAACGAATTCATTGAATTCTTCTGCCGTCCCATCCCACAGGACAAGAACATCATCCACATATCTAATCCATAGTAGCACTTTGTCCTCAAAGATCCTTGAATAGTACTCAAAGATCTCTGATTCCCAAAGGCCCAGATGTAGACATGCATATGTGGGGGCACAAACTGCCCCCATCGCTGTCCCACACAGTTGGCGAAATATCTGTCCGTCAAATGAAAAAATATTATTTTTCAAGACAAACTCTAACAGGGAGTAGACAAATTCAGTATGTTCAGCATATGTTGGTCCTCTGGTCTCTAAGAACCTCCTTATTGCTGTTAAGCCTATTTTATGTGGTATGGAGGAGTAAAGACCCTCTACATCAAGAGATGCCAGAATGGTCTTTTCATTTACTACTACTCCATCCAACTTTCTCAAAAGATCGGCTGTGTCTTTAACATATGATGTTAAGGTTAGTAAAAAGGGTCGCAGGTATTTATCAACATACTCCCCAATTTTTTCAGTTGCACTCCCTATTCCCGAGACTATAGGCCTTCCCGGGGGGCACTGCATGTTTTTATGCAGCTTTGGCAATACATAAAAGACAGGCATAACTGGATGCTCAGGATATAGGAATTTGAACTCATTTTGGGTAATTACCCCTTTGCTTCTTGCATAATTCAAAAGTTTAAAAAGGGAATTTTGGACATGGACCAGAGGGTTGCCACCAATTTTTTCATATTGCTTTTTGTTATTTAGCTGCCGTTTGACTTCATTCACATAAAAATGCTCATCAAGTAAAACCAAATTACCGCCCTTGTCGGCAGGCTTTATCACCAAACCTTTGGCCATACTTAGTTCTTTTAGTGCTATTCTTTCCCTAGGTTTTAGGTTATCAAAAGTTTGTTGGCTCGATATATCTTCTATATCTTTCTCCATTTGTTTTACAAAAAGATTAACCGCTGGAACCAGGGAAAGTGAAGGCATATATGTTGATTTTGGTTTAAAGGCATACTTTCTATCCACCAAAGATTCTCTCTGTGTGTCATTATCAAAAACAGCTTGGTTTTCAGCAAGAAGTAACTCTAAATCATTAAGGGCCACTTGATCAGTTGCATCTAACATATAGTTGTTATCTGATTTAGATTTCATAATGACAGACAGGACAATCTTTCTTGCAAAAAGATGTAGGTCTTTTATGACCTCAAACTTGTCAATTGGTGTATTGGGGCAGAAGGACATACCTTTTTTAAGGAGTTCGATATGAGCTAGGTTTAGAGGAAAAGAGGAGAGGTTTACTATCTGTAGTTCCTCATCCATTGGGGTTTTTAAAAGCCCCTGCGTAATCCCCTCCCTCTGTACCTCCCCCTGCTCTGTGGAGCCTGGTCCCCTCTCCCTCTCTTTTCTCTGGTAGGATATCTCTTTTCCTTCCCTTGCCCCCCATAAGGGTCTCTTCCTTTTTCCCCTTCTGTTTTTCCTCCTCCTTCTATTTGTGTGTTTGCTAGGGAGTTTTTTGAGGGTCCTGATTCTGAGTCTGACATATCAGTCCCGGAGTCATAGGTCCCTTTCTGAGATTTATATGTGTAAACCCTGCCATTTTTATAATCATCCTGATCTCTCCTTAGTTTCCTACATTTTCTTGATTTAATGTCAATTTTCAACTTTGAGATATTTGAGCTTGTTTCTCCATTCAATTTCTCAAATTTAGGGTCACATTCGAAAGAGTTAACCTTGATCATTGCTATTTCTGCTTCCCCCTTTACTTTCTCTAACCTTTTATTGTTTCTTTTGATCATCATTTCCATTAGATCAAGGGAGGTTGAGGAGAGTTTCTCATTCCATTCTTCTATGAAAGAGTCTCCCTCCTCATCCTCCCTTGTATTGGCACCTGGATCAAGTGACAATCTTAGTCCCCTAGGGATTATTTTCTTTTCAATATAGTTTGCCAGACTAGCATTTTCTGCCTTAATTTTCAATTGTCTACTCAAAAGGTATCTATATTTTCTGAAAGCACTGAAAATAGTTACCACTTCTTCATCATTTTCATCATTCCCCCCACTAATATCATTAGCCAGAGAATCTTTGAGTTCTGCCTCCCATAAATCATCTGAGAGAGTGTACGCCATGGTAGTGGCAGCTGAGCAAAGACAGACAAGATTGTGGGAAAATGTAGGAGTTTTGAAACTAAGAACTCCTTAAGCAATCTACTCCAATCTCACCAGAAAAGGACAATTGAATCCTCAAATTATTATCCTCAAAAAGTAAAGACTAAATATAGGGGGTGTGAGAGAGTAGGTAATATTGCTAATTTGCTTTAAATGGTGCCACCCTTATAGTAAATATAAAATATAAAAGAAAGATAGAAAAAAATACCAGGGTATATAAGATTACCCTAGAACAGCAAGGGAATAAACGGCACACATAGAAGACTTTCAAAAATTTATTTATAATAATTTCCCAAAAATACACTTAAGTATATAGCGATATCTTATCTGTCAATATCAGTTACCACTAAAGACAGCAAAATCTAAAACATTTTAAGTGCACTTAGACCTAATACTTTCCCTATGCTATAAATTACAAAAAGACATCATAAACAATAAGGGGTTAACCAGAAAACTCATGTTTATAACGAATGTTACATAGAATCTAATGTTTATAGGACATTTATAGTAAGTAGGCAAAATACATGTTAAACATATGGCTGCAGTCCAAACAGAGGTGAACTATATTATGTATCAAAAAGCGCTTGTTTTTCCTCTTTATATATACCAGGGAATCTTCTCTTAAGGCAAATAAATGTGCCGCAAGTAGTACTGCTGGATAAAGAGTCTCTAGCAAGTGTAATAATTCAGTTGGAAAACACAGCATATACTTAGCTTAAGTCCTCCGGTTTTTGTTGTTTCCACTTGTCTTCTGCTTGCAAGCACCTGTGATGATTACTTGGCGTGTGACATCAGCAATAGTGGGAGTGGTCTCTCGTCACCAGGGACTATGAGTGGCTATAGACAGAAGGATCCATTTGAATCAATTTTGCATTGTAAGTTTTGCCAAGAACTTTGACAAATGACTGTATCGCAAAGTTATGTATATGTTCACCTATCGTATAGGCACATCTTCCATTGCACTCCAATAGCACACTCCTCAAAACCACTTACTCCACTGTCGGAGTCACACCTGAAAGATTCGTAGCTCAAAAACTCCCTAGCAAACACACAAATAGAAGGAGGAGGAAAAACAGAAGGGGAAAAAGGAAGAGACCCTTATGGGGGGCAAGGGAAGGAAAAGAGATATCCTACCAGAGAAAAGAGAGGGAGAGGGGACCAGGCTCCACAGAGCAGGGGGAGGTACAGAGGGAGGGGATTACACAGGGGCTTTTAAAAACCCCAATGGATGAGGAACTACAGATAGTAAACCTCTCCTCTTTTCCTCTAAACCTAGCTCATATCGAACTCCTTAAAAAAGGTATGTCCTTCTGCCCCAATACACCAATTGACAAGTTTGAGGTCATAAAAGACCTACATCTTTTTGCAAGAAAGATTGTCCTGTCTGTCATTATGAAATCAAAATCAGATAACAACTATATGTTAGATGCAACTGATCAAGTGGCCCTTAATGATTTAGAGTTACTTCTTGCTGAAAACCAAGCTGTTTTTGATAATGACACACAGAGAGAATCTTTGATGGATAGAAAGTATGCCTTTAAACCAAAATCAACATATATGCCTTCACTTTCCCTGGTTCCAGCGGTTAATCTTTTTGTAAAACAAATGGAGAAAGATATAGAAGATATATCGAGCCAACAAACTTTTGATAACCTAAAACCTAGGGAAAGAATAGCACTAAAAGAACTAAGTATGGCCAAAGGTTTGGTGATAAAGCCTGCCGACAAGGGCGGTAATTTGGTTTTACTTGATGAGCATTTTTATGTGAATGAAGTCAAACGGCAGCTAAATAACAAAAAGCAATATGAAAAAATTGGTGGCAACCCTCTGGTCCATGTCCAAAATTCCCTTTTTAAACTTTTGAATTATGCAAGAAGCAAAGGGGTAATTACCCAAAATGAGTTCAAATTCCTATATCCTGAGCATCCAGTTATGCCTGTCTTTTATGTATTGCCAAAGCTGCATAAAAACATGCAGTGCCCCCCGGGAAGGCCTATAGTCTCGGGAATAGGGAGTGCAACTGAAAAAATTGGGGAGTATGTTGATAAATACCTGCGACCCTTTTTACTAACCTTAACATCATATGTTAAAGACACAGCCGATCTTTTGAGAAAGTTGGATGGAGTAGTAGTAAATGAAAAGACCATTCTGGCATCTCTTGATGTAGAGGGTCTTTACTCCTCCATACCACATAAAATAGGCTTAACAGCAATAAGGAGGTTCTTAGAGACCAGAGGACCAACATATGCTGAACATACTGAATTTGTCTACTCCCTGTTAGAGTTTGTCTTGAAAAATAATATTTTTTCATTTGACGGACAGATATTTCGCCAACTGTGTGGGACAGCGATGGGGGCAGTTTGTGCCCCCACATATGCATGTCTACATCTGGGCCTTTGGGAATCAGAGATCTTTGAGTACTATTCAAGGATCTTTGAGGACAAAGTGCTACTATGGATTAGATATGTGGATGATGTTCTTGTCCTGTGGGATGGGACGGCAGAAGAATTCAATGAATTCGTTGCGGTCCTTAACCACAACGACAAGAACATCATCCTGACGTCAGAAACCAATACAGTAGAACTAAATTTTCTAGATGTGACTTTGAAAAAAGAGGGAGTAAGAATAGTGACGGAAAATTACAGGAAAAAGACCGCAACTAACAATATATTACATGCAGATAGTAGCCATCCGAACCACCTTAAAAAAGGGATCCCGTATGGCCAATTCCTCCGTCTGAGGAGAAATTGCTCTTCTCTCTCCAAGTTTGACACTCATGCAGCCCTAATGAAAGAGAGATTCCTAAAAAGAGGTTTTTCTAACAAGTGCCTCAAGAAATCTCTCTGGAAAGCAAGAAATATGTCCAGGGATGACTTACTATATCGCAATAATTCTAAAAATGAAACTAATAAAATTAGATTTATCTCTAATTTTAATAATCAATGGGAGAGTCTAAGGTCAGTTTTCAAGAAAAATTGGCACATCCTATCCCTTGATGAAAAAGTGAACAGTGTGATGGGGGATACACCTTTGCTAACAGCTAGAAAAGCACAAAGTTTAAAGGACAAACTGGTGAGGAGCCAATTCTCAAGGGGCCCTTCGGCCTCTGATTGGCTGAGAAAGGACAGAGGTATTAAGGGTAGCTTTCCATGTGGGCACTGTGTATACTGTGCCCACATGGATAGCACTAAACAATTCTCTGTCCAGGATGGAAAGATCTTTGATATAAGATTCTTCTTTAACTGCAAATCGGAGGGGGTGATATATCTTCTGCGGTGCTCCTGTCCGGCTTTCTATGTTGGAAAAACGAAAAGATTGGTGAAGGACCGAGTACAGGAGCACAGGGACGATATTCTCCACTCCAGAGAAACTAATGTTGCCAGGCATTTTTGTAATGTACACAATAAAAATGTAGATTCATTGAAATTTATCATAATAGATAAAGGCATCACAAATGGACGTGGTGGAAATAATGATAGGGTCCTCCTGCAAAAAGAGGCGAAATGGATCTACAGACTGGGAACTAGATTCCCAAAAGGTTTAAACGATAAGCTTGAATTTGTCCACTTTTTATAAATTTTCATTTTTCTTAAATATAATAAACATCTGTTTGAAGTGTGCGCCAGTTTAAGAGGGTAATTTCTATCTCTTCTGTTGTGTATTTGAAAGTATTGGGGGTAACCAGGAATTAGGTTGAACCAAAACATATTTACCTATTACTTTCTAACACAATTTTGAGTTTTGAGAGGCGTTTTTGAAATACAGGGTTAAAAGTGATACAGCTTTAAGGTGTTGCAAGGATACTTGGGAAAAAACACCTGTAAGCAATTAGGTATCTGCATAAAAGAGGAAGTCCACTGAGGACTCTACATGCCCTGATGATCCCCTGTAACACATACTGGAGGTGGGGGAGAAACGTGCGTTGGCACTATGTGTTTATGAGAACCCAGGTACCTGTCGAATGTACCGTGGGCCAGGATTTCTAGTGCACCTGTCCAGGCCTATTCCCTGAATCTTTTGTTTCTTCAGAGACATTTTTGGCTCTATACATGCAGCTGTACCTTTAAAGTGAGCTACGAATCTTTCAGGTGTGACTCCGACAGTGGAGTAAGTGGTTTTGAGGAGTGTGCTATTGGAGTGCAATGGAAGATGTGCCTATACGATAGGTGAACATATACATAACTTTGCGATACAGTCATTTGTCAAAGTTCTTGGCAAAACTTACAATGCAAAATTGATTCAAATGGATCCTTCTGTCTATAGCCACTCATAGTCCCTGGTGACGAGAGACCACTCCCACTATTGCTGATGTCACACGCCAAGTAATCATCACAGGTGCTTGCAAGCAGAAGACAAGTGGAAACAACAAAAACCGGAGGACTTAAGCTAAGTATATGCTGTGTTTTCCAACTGAATTATTACACTTGCTAGAGACTCTTTATCCAGCAGTACTACTTGCGGCACATTTATTTGCCTTAAGAGAAGATTCCCTGGTATATATAAAGAGGAAAAACAAGCGCTTTTTGATACATAATATAGTTCACCTCTGTTTGGACTGCAGCCATATGTTTAACATGTATTTTGCCTACTTACTATAAATGTCCTATAAACATTAGATTCTATGTAACATTCGTTATAAACATGAGTTTTCTGGTTAACCCCTTATTGTTTATGATGTCTTTTTGTAATTTATAGCATAGGGAAAGTATTAGGTCTAAGTGCACTTAAAATGTTTTAGATTTTGCTGTCTTTAGTGGTAACTGATATTGACAGATAAGATATCGCTATATACTTAAGTGTATTTTTGGGAAATTATTATAAATAAATTTTTGAAAGTCTTCTATGTGTGCCGTTTATTCCCTTGCTGTTCTAGGGTAATCTTATATACCCTGGTATTTTTTTCTATCTTTCTTTTATATTTTATAATTTATGCTTACCTGATAAATTCCTTTCTTCTGTAGTGTGATCAGTCCACGGCCCGCCCTGTTTTTAAGGCAGGTATTTATTTTTAAATTATACTCCAGTCACAACTACACCCTTGGTTCCTCCTTTCTCGTTTGTCCTTGGTCGAATGACTGGGGGTGACGTAGAGGGGAGGGGCTATGTGCAGCTCTGCTGGGTGAATCCTCTTGCACTTCCTGTTGGGGAGGAGTAATATCCCAGAAGTAATGATGACCCGTGGACTGATCACACTACAGAAGAAAGGAATTTATCAGGTAAGCATAAATTATGTTTTTTCTATACTGAACTGCGGATTCCTTTATTGTTGTTTGTACCCTGTCTGTCTCAAGACTACTCTACTGATTAACCCCTAAACTGGTGATTGCCTTATTGTTGTTAAACTCTGCCTGTCTCAAGACTACTCTACTGATTAACCCCTGAATTGCTGATTGCCTTTTTGTTGCTGAACTCTGCCTGTCTCAAGACCACTCTACTGATTAACCTCTGAACTGCTGACTGTCTTATTGTTGCTGAACTCTGCCTGTCTCAAGGCCACTCTTCTGATTAACCCCTGAACTGCTGTTTGCCTTATTGTTGCTGAACTCTGCCTGTCCCAGACCACCCTACTGTTTAACCCCTGTACTGCTGGTATTCTGGAATGCTTTGTTTGTTTCCGAACTCTGCTTGCCTGACTACTCTGCAGTTATCCTCTGTAGTGCCGTGAATGATTGCCCTCTCTACTGTGAGTACTGCTTACCTAATTTACTTACATGTTCTCTTGTTATATTTCATTATCCTTCCACTTGAGGCAGGGATAAGAAGACTACTGGCCAAGTTTGGTCTGATAGGGAAATATCCCACGAGCATTACATACTTGAAGGGAAAATACCTATTAATGGACTAAAATCTTCTTCTAACACCTCTGTCATCCTATAGTGACAAAAGGCAATACATTTTATTGTTTGAGCAAGTAAAGTGGGTTGTGACATTGCGAAAGGGGTAAGATGTTGTTGTTTTTCTGTTTTTTTATTTAACCACAAGATCTCTGATTTTTATATATTTATCTTATAACCCTAGAATTCGCCAAACAGTTGTATCGAGTCTAAAATTAGTGGTACGTAAGATTTGGGGTCAGAGATAAATAAAAAAAAAGCATATCATTCGCGTAAAGAGCATTTTGCAGTCTATGCGAATTAAGATCAGTTCCCGGAAAAGTCGACCGTAAGTATATCACTAGAGGTTACAAAGCCAAATTAAATAGAAGTGGGGAAAGAGGGCAGCCCTGTCTAGTTCCTCTTTTGAGATGTACAGTTGGTGAATATAGATTGTTAATCAGTAAATAAGTATCATATGCTGAGAATAATTAATAAAGTAAATAAACTATTCTCATAAAAATGAGGTTTTGTAGCTTGAGTAGGAATTTCCAGCATATATTCATTTGCTTGATATGTGGATATTCAAACTAGTAAGCAATTCAATGAATAATGAAAATAAATGTATCCTTCTTTCACAACTGAATGATGTTCAATTGCAGGAGTTTTATTAATTAGAAAACAATTTTAGGCTATAACAGAATTTAGATCCAGGTATGAGGATATTTAGATAAGTAACATCCTGGTAATTAGTACTGTGTTGCATTAAATCAGTACACAGTTTAGTGAGGATTTTGATTAGTATACAAGTAGAAACTGAGAGTCAATATTCTAGCAGCAGTAACAGTTCAATCTCAATCAGGTCATGTGTTACTGTAGCAAGTGATATTAAGAAAGTAACATAATATAAAGTGACTTTGTTACAAATACTTGCGGATATGAATAGGCTCTTCTGTGGCAAACCGAAGGTGTGCTGATTGCCTGTCAGCTGTTCAGTGAGGAGCTGTAGATCTGTGCTGCAGAGAGGAGGAGAGAACCGGCAGCGTGAGAAGGAAGGCGCTCTGTGTATTGACAGAGAGCGGATGACGTCAGCTGAACAGCGTTCCGATTTCAGTAGTGCAGCGTTAAAGTTTTGGAGAAAATAAACTTTTCCTGTAGTGCTTTTAATCCGGAGTGAAAACAGAGGTAATTCCTATAAGTTTGTCTTAATTCCAAGAACAAAATAGTTCAGAGTAAGAGCTTTCAGCATTGGATACAGGTAACGATTCACCTTAGATGATAGGTCTGTCTGGCTTGAAAGTAGTCAGCAAGTGTGATTCAATAAACAAGCAACTACAGGTGTTCTGATCAAGCTATTTAAGGGGAGTGAACTTAGAGCAGGTAATGGATCTTCTTAAAGAGACAGTATCGTGACAGATCCCCCCTTTCAGGAAGGGGCATACCGTTGTTTCGGAGCCGGTTTGGAAGGATAAGTACTATGAAATTCAGTAAGTAAACGGGGAGCATGTATATCTTTCAGTGGTATCCAAGAATCTTCCTCTACTCCGTACCCAGTCCAATGAACCAAATATTCCAACTTATTATGTCTCAGGCGAGAGTCAAGAATCTTTTCAACCTCGTATTCAATTTGATCATCAACTATTGAGGTGGTATCAGTTTGAGATAAGGAATCCGTTGATCCAAGATAAGGTTTTAGCAGGGAAACGTGGAAGGAGGGATGGATTCTTAATGTTGATGGTAAACGTAAAGTTAAAGCATTACTATTTATGATCTTTATAACCTTAAATGGTCCAATGTATTGGTTTGCTAATTTCTTTGCTGGCACTTTGAGTTTGAGATTTTTCGTAGAGAGCCACACTAGATCTCCTAATTTATAAGAAGGAGGTGCTTTATGTTTTTTATCAAAATACAGTTTCTGGTGATCTTTTGCGTCTTGGAGATGTTTTCTCAATGTCAACATGGATGCCTTGATATTGGTAAGATGATCCTCTACATAAGGAGTAGATGATGTAGTAGAAGTTTTGGGTAATGTCAAAGGATGGAATCCATACGTGGCAAAAAAGGGAGACATTTTAATGGATGAATTGTAGGTGTTATTATATGAGAACTCAGCCATGGGTAACCAGTCTACCCAGTCATCTTGAATATGTGATACATAACAACGTAAGTATTGTTCCAAGGTCTGATTAAGACGTTCCGTTAGGCCATTCGACTGAGGGTGAAAAGCTGTTGACATTCTAGGAGTTATCTTGAGTAGGTGACAGAGTTCTTTCCAAAACCTGGAAGTAAACTGTGTTCCTCGGTCGGTTACAATGGATGAGGGTAAACCGTGTAGTTTAACGATATTTGAGAAAAACACATTTGCAGTTGTTATAGCATTAGGGGTCTTTTTCAGAGGTATGAAATGTGCCAAACGAGTTAAATGATCAACCACTACCAAGATGGTTGTGAAATTTTGTGAGTTAGGTAAATCTACGATAAAATCCATGCCAATCATGGACCATGGAACTTCTGGTACAGGTAGAGGGTTTAATAAGCCAAAAGGTTTATGATGTGCCTTTTTGTTTCTTGCGTAAACATTGCAATTTCGTATGTAAGAAATTACATCTTCCTTCATGTGAGGCCACCAGTATTGTCTATTTAATAAGTCGTGGGTTTTATTCATTCCTGGATGTCCAGACATCGGGGAGTCATGAATATGTTGAAGAAGTTCCTTGCGTAAAGATGAGGGTATGTATATGAGTTCTTTAAAGCGGAACAACCCAGAAACAGGGTCTTTCGAGCATGAAGTTGGTATGGAGTTGTCCATATCTTGGGCAGTGTGTAGGTCTGATAGGAAGGTGCTTGCTGTTGCTAAGATCTTGTGCGAAGGGATGATAGATCTGACTTCCTCTGACTCATAGTGTGGAATTAAGGATCTTGATAGAGCATCGGCCTGGATGTTTCTGGACCCGGGTCTGTAACTTAGCTGAAAGTTAAAGCGGTCAAAAAACAGTGACCAGCGTACTTGTCTTGAAGAAAGTGTCTTGTTTCTTTTTAGATATTGTAAGTTCTTGTGGTCAGTTAATACCTGGAAAGGTTCTTCAGTTCCTTCTAGTAGGTGCCTCCAATGCTCAAGGGCACTCTTTATTGCTAATAACTCCAGATCTCCAATAGAATAATTCTTTTCAGCAGTGGTAAGTAATCGAGAATAGTAAGCAACAGGATGACGGTCTTTAGTTCCTTTACGTTGTTGAGACAGAATGGCACCAAGACCTATATTTGAAGCATCTACTTCCAAGGTGAACTGAGAGTCCGGGTTTGGTAACTGCAAAACTGGTGCTGTAGAAAAACTTTTCTTTAATAGGTCAAATGCTTCCTGAGCTGAGTCTGTCCATTTGAATTTTTGTTTGCCAGTGAGCTTAGTTAATGGTTGAACTATTGTTGAAAATCCTTGTATGAATTTTCTATAGAAATTCGAGAAGCCTAAAAATCTTTGTAAAGATTTAAGCGTTGTGGGTGTTGGCCAATTAAGTACGGCTTCCACTTTGTCAGGATCCATAAGGATTCCAGTTGGGGTGATGATGTATCCAAGAAATTTTATTGTTTTTGCGTGGAATTCACATTTCTCAGCTTTGGCATATAAACAATGTTCTCTTAATCTTGTAAGGACCCAACGTACGTGCTTAACATGTTCAGTGATATTTTTAGAAAAAATCAATATATCATCTAGATATATAACTACGCACACATCCATAAGATCTTTGAATATATCGTTGATAAAGAATTGGAATGTGGCGGGGGCATTTGTTAAGCCAAAAGGCATGACGTTATACTGGAATAGGCCATAACGGGTCCTGAAGGCTGTTTTCCATTCATCCCCTTTTCGCATTCTAATAAGATTATACGCCCCCTTGAGGTCTAATTTGGTAAAAACAGTAGCGTCTGTGAGCCTTTCCAGCAATTCAGGGATAAGAGGCAGGGGATACCTGTTTTTAATTGTAATTGCATTTAGACCTCTATAGTCAATAATAGGCCTAAGGGTGCCATCTTTGTTAGTTACAAAAAATATCCCCGCAGCAGCGGGTGAGGTTGAGGTAGAGATAAATCCCTTTCTTAAATTATCGTCAAGATAATCTCTGAGATATTTTAATTCCTTTTGGGACAAAGGGAAAATACGACCAAAAGGGATAGTGGTACCTGGTTTAGTCTCAATAGGACAGTCGTATGGACGGTGAGGGGGCAAATTTTCTGCTTCCTTGAGATTAAACACATCTGAAAAATCAGAATATTCCAAGGGTATCTGTTTTTGAACATGATTAATTTCTACATATGGGTAACAGGTATTGGAACAAAAGGATGAGTTGAAGATAAAAGAGTTTTTGCACCAATCTATCATAGGGTTGTGTTTTTGCAACCATGGGAATCCCAATATAATGGGGTGTAGAGAACTAGGAATTACATCAAAGGTGATGTATTCCTTGTGATTTTTGTCAGTTGTAACTAAGAGGGGTATTGTATGGTGTGTAATAGGCCCTTTTAAATAAGTGGAACCATCAATTACCTTCACATACACAGGATTTTGCTTGAGCACACAAGGTATTTTATTTTTATTTACAAGGTTTTTATCAATGAACATTCCATAAGCACCGGAGTCAATCATAGCCACGTTCTTGAGAAGATGTTGATCCCACTGCAAAGACAACGGTATTGTTATGCATGTATCACAACTAAATACAGTCTTAGGGTTAACTGATAAAATCTTACCCCGTTTTTGTCGATTCAAGATAGGACAATTAGACACTGTATGATCCTTTTGACCACAATACATGCACAAATTTGCTTGTCTTCTTCTAGACTTTTCCTCTTGGGAAAGTGGACCTTTGATAGTGCCGATCTCCATAGGGACTGATGTAATGTTCCCTCTGTCAGGATGATTAGTTGTATATTTCTTTGGATAAGGTTCAGTGTTTTGTTTCTCAGAGCGTCGTTCTCTGTATCTGCGGTCCATCTGAATACATATTTTAATAAGAACATCTAAGGACTCTGGAAAATCAATTCGAGACAATTCATCTTTTAAATGTTCTGAGAGTCCCAATCTAAATTGGTTTCTTAGACTCACAGAATTCCACTGTGAGTCTGTGGCCCATAATTGGAACTCTGCTACATAATCTTCTACTGGTCTTTTTCCTTGTCTCAGAGTCCTTAGATTGTTCTCGGCAGTGATTTGAGTATTACTGTCTTCATATAGAACAGACATTGCCTTAAAGAAATCATCTAAAGACTCCAAGATAGGATCAGAGGTTTCGAAAAACCTGTCTGCCCATGATCTGGGCTCTCCATTGAGAAACGAAATAACAGTACATACTCTTATTCTGTCAGTATGGTATGTTTTTGGTTTCATGGTGAACATTAATATACAAGCGTTTTTAAACTCACGGAAACGTGAACGTATACCAGAGAAAATAGGAGGAGGGTTAATATGAGGTTCTGGATGCTCTGTTGTTTTCTGTGAAAAATAGTCATTCATTAACCTCTTGAGTGTGTTGTTTTCATTTTTTAACTCATTTAGACCTTGTGCCAGAATTTCTACTTTTTGATTTAAAGTAGTTATTTCGGTAGCCATAGTAGCTGGATCCATCTTTATTTTTGGCTTGTTTATTCTATCATATGCTGAGAATAATTAATAAAGTAAATAAACTATTCTCATAAAAATGAGGTTTTGTAGCTTGAGTAGGAATTTCCAGCATATATTCATTTGCTTGATATGTGGATATTCAAACTAGTAAGCAATTCAATGAATAATGAAAATAAATGTATCCTTCTTTCACAACTGAATGATGTTCAATTGCAGGAGTTTTATTAATTAGAAAACAATTTTAGGCTATAACAGAATTTAGATCCAGGTATGAGGATATTTAGATAAGTAACATCCTGGTAATTAGTACTGTGTTGCATTAAATCAGTACACAGTTTAGTGAGGATTTTGATTAGTATACAAGTAGAAACTGAGAGTCAATATTCTAGCAGCAGTAACAGTTCAATCTCAATCAGGTCATGTGTTACTGTAGCAAGTGATATTAAGAAAGTAACATAATATAAAGTGACTTTGTTACAAATACTTGCGGATATGAATAGGCTCTTCTGTGGCAAACCGAAGGTGTGCTGATTGCCTGTCAGCTGTTCAGTGAGGAGCTGTAGATCTGTGCTGCAGAGAGGAGGAGAGAACCGGCAGCGTGAGAAGGAAGGCGCTCTGTGTATTGACAGAGAGCGGATGACGTCAGCTGAACAGCGTTCCGATTTCAGTAGTGCAGCGTTAAAGTTTTGGAGAAAATAAACTTTTCCTGTAGTGCTTTTAATCCGGAGTGAAAACAGAGGTAATTCCTATAAGTTTGTCTTAATTCCAAGAACAAAATAGTTCAGAGTAAGAGCTTTCAGCATTGGATACAGGTAACGATTCACCTTAGATGATAGGTCTGTCTGGCTTGAAAGTAGTCAGCAAGTGTGATTCAATAAACAAGCAACTACAGGTGTTCTGATCAAGCTATTTAAGGGGAGTGAACTTAGAGCAGGTAATGGATCTTCTTAAAGAGACAGTATCGTGACAATAAGATAAGGGGTTAGAGTAAATATTTTTGAGAAAAGTGGTGAATTGGCCTGTCATTCCAAAGTTTCCCATGTTAAAAAATAGATGCTCCGGTGGGGGCGTGTCCAGGCAGCACTGGGAGAGGACGCAAAATCTGAGATCTCTGGCCTGAGATTCTAATTTCATCAAATTTAATAGATATCAGTCGGCATTTGCTATAAAATATTGTTCCTCCATCGACATGAATACCTGCTGACTACCAAACTACCAAGCTCTGGGTTATTAACCCCGTCTAAACTCTGATCCAGACTATTGTGGCCTTGTGGCGCGGGACCCCTACCACCCTCTCCCATCACGCTGTATACAACAATTGACTCTGGGCAACCTAATAATCAATTTATAACAATGCCTTATGTGGTGGAGACCCATGAGATGATATATGCTTTACTGCAAGAACTGGATCGAAAGATAGATAACAGCTTTTTTGACCTAGCAGCAATGCGGGGAGAGGACAGCGATATAATAGATATCACAGAGTCAGGAGCCACGCCAGAAGAACAATCCCCGGAGTGCCTACAAATGCTGTCCTACCAAATCCCACTCATCAACAGTAGTAACACTGAGCCTGGGATCGCATCTCAAGGCTTGCCTGATCAGCCTATTACCGCTCACATAACGTGGGGATCTGGAGACGCAGAAACGGCCGGGAGCAAGATGGCGATATCGAGCAAGATTCCACTGAACATAACATCTCAACAACCACTCGGCACCAACTTGCACTTGATGACATCTGAGGCGCATTACATCCATGTAGCTTTAGAACCCAGAAAAGACGCCGATAGTTATTCTGCGCAACGCGCAAATAAACAACAGGGTTTGAAATCGGATGGGAGCCCTTTTGTGTTACAGCTGACCGGGAAGGGAAATGGAGCGGTATGTGTTTTGACCAGTCCTGTTATTCCAACACCGATCACCCTAGATCCCTCTTGCACCTGCTTTCTCACCATGAAGTCCAGCTCTCTCAGGCTATCCTCCACTTTGGCAGCGGGCCTGCTCATCGGTCATCACAGGTACAAGACTCTTGTCTGCTGCAGGAGAGGAGTAGGTTAGAAGCTCTTAGTATTTTTGGAGAGACGCTGTAGCCTGCAACGTTTGTTAGAAGCCAGTTTAGACACTTTGATTGAACATATCCTCTAGGATTTGCATCTAAAAACCCTGTTTCCCACTTTCATACTCTGAGACACTGGTTATAGAGGGTTGGTCTCAGAGGACGGTAAACCTTGTATAATGTTGGTAACTAGATGATCTCTTTGCTTGTTCTTAATGCCGAAAACCCTCCTGACCATATCTGACTGTGTTGCATGCCTTTTCCCTGAGTTTACAGATTCCATTTGTTAGCTACCTATAGTATACCTATGTTTGCAGTAGAGATTCTTTGAACTACTTAGTCAGCTAGGAACATAAAAATATTATTGTAAACTTTATCTTACCTTAATTGCATATTCCTGCAGCATGCTTCTCATAGCCTATAGCAGGTTTCTTATCTAGCAAACTGAGTATTATAGATTAAAGGGTGTAAATTACATTAGATTGAATGTCCATACTAACTTACAGTCTAGAGTTTCTGTGCAGACTGGAGAGATACATGCAGTTCTTACGTTGAGCCCGCAAGCATAGGAGAACTAAGCACAGTTAAATGTTGATTTCAAATGTTTTATATTTTGACATGTTATATACTGTTCCATCTCTGTGCGTATTATTAATGGAGGCCATAGTTTATCTTAATGTGTTGAAGAATTCTAACTTTTAGTGAGCACTAAACATGGCACCCAGCACTACCTGCAGAGAAAAGATGTTTAGGGGTTTATTTCTCATAGAGATATAAATGCAGTTTTACCTATGCTTCCTATTGTACATTGTTTAAAAGTTAATAACTGCTACATTTCCAATTATTCCGTACTGGCTGTACGCATTGGTTAGCCTCCAGGACCAGAGGACATACTGGGAAGTCATTATGTAGTTGTACCATTGCCTAGATCTAAAATGAGACAATGTCATATCCATATGCTCTTCAAATATGTGTTTTGTTTTCCTTAAGGTCACTCAGAACTCTGAATTAACTTTAGCTCTACTCTATATAATCTCACATACTTGCAGGAATTGGGCAATAGCTTCTCTTGCTATTTGCATTACTCAGATGTAGAATATCTCCTATCCCCTGTACAGTTAGTGCTCCTGTTGGGCCCACGCTGCACATTGCCTTAGATATTTAAACCTCTTTAGCAGAAGCCAGACCTGCAGGCAACCTCATATAATTGTCATTGAACTGCACCTCTTCAGAGTCTGATTGTTTTTAGATTACGCTGGTATGCAACATACATATAAGCCCCAGGACTTACTTATCTTCTTGGGGTTCTTAGCCTGCTACACAGTAGTCAACACCTCTCTTGTGAATGTCTTACACTTTGCGCCATATAGCTAGCGGCTCTTCATCATAAGTCTTGATCCTCTCTCAATCTTTTTGTTGACACAGGCCTATTATACCCTATCTCTAAAGCCCATTACCCCCTAGCTAATATAGTTCTATGCCCCCTTCTCACGCCACTTTTGAATATCATTATTATAATTCCTACAAAATATATTAAATCTCAGCCACTAACATTATACAGATGAGGACCCATTTTACGACATGTGCCTACCAGGCGGAATATTAGCTTAGAGTTCTCTATGTTCCCTAAAATGGTGCATCCCCTTGATGAGTCTTAGCCCTCTCTCTATACATATATATGGCTTTTTGTAGGTTCTGAGAGAGACCTGCTTATTAATCTAATCTATTATATTTACCACAATATTATTAGAACCCCCTGGACACGCCCCCCCCCTCCCTCCTTAACTCTTGAGCGGCTCTTGCCCGCTGATATCCCCCCAAATTTTTCTCTTCTATGTTTTCACTAATTCATTCTAAACAGCCATCTTATCAAAAAAAAGAGATTCCATTATCAGTCCATTTACTCACTCCTTGGTTGACGTTCTTAGTAATCCCATAAGAAACCACATACTATCATAGATCTTTACCTAGTCATTCACTATCCCCCTCAACGGAGTCATTGCAGACATAGTTGTCTCAGGTTTCTAAACTTGATATACAGATTTTATGTAATATGTCAGCATGTATCTTTTATATCTATGATTATATTCTCTGTCTTTGTAAATGGACAAAAGTATATTGTTGTATTGTCTGAAATCTCAATAAAAAAATATGTAAAAAAAAAAAAAAATAGATGCTCCCATTCCACCCTATCGAAAGCCTTCTCTGCATCCAAAGACAGCAGGAAGGCTTCGGGGAGGTCGCAATGTGTTTCATCACGGTTTGTCATCCAGTAATGAGTGACGGCATGGAAGACCCGTTTTTTTTTTTTACGACAGAAGATCGATTAGCAGTAAAACCCATTTTATGTTTTGTCAGCAACTTATAATCCACATTAAGGAGGGATATAGGTCCGTACGATTCTGGAAGTGTTGGTTCTTTGCCCGCTTTGTGGATAACTGAAATATTAGCAGTTGAAAAGTTAGTTGAGGGTTTCTGTTGTTTGGTGAAGTAATGGCCGAATAGTGAAGTTAGTATTGGGGAAATTTGGTCAGTCAGAAGTCAGTAGAATTGAGAAGGGAGTCCATCTGGGCCAGGAGATTTCCCAAGAGCAAGTGTTTTAATTGTTAGTTTAATTTTATCTTGTGATATCGGGGCATTAAGGTTGTCAATTTGGTCAGATGACATTTTAGGAAGGGATATTTTTCCCCAGAACCTTCTCTGGGTATCCTTATGAGCCGGTTGTGACTTGTATAGAGTAGAGTAGTACTCTGCAAACTCTGCCACAATGTCCATTGGGTTTTGAATTAGTTGGTCTGTTTTTTGAGAGCTAGGATTCCCCTATTAGATTGCTTGATCTTAATCAGGGATGCCAGGAACTTTCCTGACCTGTTACCATGCCTTATGGAATCTAGCTTGTTTTTTTATTTTCCTGATATACAGTGTTTTGTACTAAATAAGTATCTCTCTTTTTTTGCTGTGAAGTAGGAGCATCTATTAGCTGGGGTTGGGTGTTGACAGTAAAGTAAGTATGATTTTGATAGGTTATGATTATAATATTCTGTAGACATTTTTGTTTAGTGAGCTATGCGATCATGTCACCCCTGAGGACTGTTTTCACTGTCTCCCAGAAAGTTTCTGGGGTATTTAGGTGTTGGGCATTATTAATGGCAAAGTCTTCCCATTGTTTAGTTAGGAACATATTAAAGTCAGGCGATTTAAGTAGATGAGTAGGGAAGCGAAACACTTACTTGTTAGTGGGTTTTGGGGACTGGATAAGGGATATGGTAATAGGGGCATGGTCTGAAATTGTGATATTATGGATCTTAGTCTCTGTGTTCAAGAGCTCCAAGGAGCTGGAGGTAAGGAAGAGATCTAAGCGGAATACGGTGTTGTGGGCTCGAGATTCACAAGTAAAATCTCTACCTGTAGGGTTTTGTCTCCTCCAGATATCTTGCACTCCCAGTGAAGAGTAAAAGTTATCAAACATTTTGAGTGAAATTGTGGTCATATCTCTTAGGGGCTTTTTTGGGGCAGAACTAGTCGGGTCTCTAATCTATCTAGTGCAGGGTAAGGATAAAGTCACCTGCTATAATGAGGTTAGTATCCAGGAATGTTGCTAGCGTCGCAGTTAGATCTTTACAGAATTTGGGGGCTCTGTGATTAGGGCCATAGACGCTACATAAGGTATACCAATCCTCCTGCCATTTAAATTTAATGATGATGAATCTCCCTTCTGGGTCAATTATTTTGTCTTCTATATGGCAGTTAAAATTTTTGTGAATGAGAATAGCTACGCCTCTGCAAGAATTTATATAGGGAGCACATATAATCTCTGAAATCCATTTAACTTTAAGTTTTTCATGTTCAGGGGCATTAAGGTGGGTCTCCTGTAGAAGTAAATCCCTCCCACATTCCAAGAAATGATTTTTACTGTCATTTAAAGTCTTTAAGTGTGAGTATATATAGTACAAAGAATAGAGTTGCCAGTAGTTAAACCAAGGGGTGTGACCCCAATAGATCCCTTCTGGATCCATTTGGTAAATACAATAACCTAAACAGCATATTAAATACACAGTAACAAATACCAAACCACAATTAAGTTTTGAGGTAGTATAGCATATTTCCATCTTGGGAATCTAAATTTTTACCAGGTATAAAAGATCAGTGCCTCATTGATTCATCCTGGAGAGTCCAGATGTTGAGGTTGATCCTGCGAGGAAAGTTACACTTCTCGATCCAGGAAAGCCTGGGCGTCTTTAGAAGAGTCAAAGAATTTGAGGGGTTGTGAAGTGTGCAATTTGAGGCGTGCCGGGAATAGTAAGGTGGCGTGGCGCTTTTCTTTGTGAAGCGATGTGCATAAAGGTGCAAACTCTTTCTTTTCCTCATGACTTCTGCATAATAATCTTGAAATAGATAGATTCTTTTGTTGTCATATAGGAGCATCGGAACTTTCCGGTATGCTCTCAGCAGCTGAATTTTAGATTGGAAATTTAGATATTTAATCATTACTCCCCTTGGGGGGGCATTCTTCTCTCCAATAGCTGGTCTGTCTCCTCCGATCCTGTGTGCTCTCTCCACCTTCATAGGGATATGCTCCACTGATACATGAAGTAGACTAGGCAGAAAGTGTTCAACAAAGTAGAGCAGTTCTGGAGGGCGGACCGATTCTGGAAGCCCAACCAATCTAAGGTTGTTTCTACAGGAACGGTTTTCCAGATCATAAATTTTTTGATGTAAGTAAGCATTTTGTTGAATTAAATCTTTAAACTTTACTGTCGAGGAGTTATGACCGTCCTCTAGGTCAGAAATTCGCTGCTTCGCCTTCATGAGGCGTGAATTGAACTGCTTAGCTTCTGTCGTTAGGGTATCCATCCCTTTCTGTAAGTTGTTTAGTTTAGACAGAAGCATAGAGTTGAGTTGTTGATCTGTATTAGAAGGGCTATTGTCTGACTGCGTCCCATTAGCTGCCGAGGATGAAGAAAGAGGGCAAGGGGTCAGGGGTTGTCCTGCCTCTCCTTTCTTGTTTGGTTTTAGATCTGTTTTTTGTGAGGTCAAATATCTGACCATATGGTACTCTTACCCTTTAATTGGCAGGACAATTTCAGCTGGCTATCTATAGATGTCACCTCATTGTATTCCAGCATACCACATGACAAAGGTCTTGAAGCAATCTCCTTCTTTCTAAAGAGATCTACAAATTATGATCCACAATTTTGTCGTTATATCCTTAAGGTTACAGAATTTTTGTTAACCCATAATTTTTTTATGTTTGAAGGAGTCCATTACCTCCAAAGATGTGGGACAGCTATGGGGGCAAAATTTGCCCCCTCTTAGGCCAACCTGTTTATGGGTTGGTGGGAGCTGTCCCACATCTATGGATGTGATGGACTCTGGAAAGCAAAGATAAAATATTACAGAAGATTCATAGATGATCTTCTGATCATCTGGGAGGGAGAAGAAACCGAAGCAAAGAATTTTCTGGATAATCTGAACAATAACACAGTAGGCATAAAATTGACCCATGAATTTGGTAATACACAGATTAATTTTTTGGATGTGACATTGATGGGTGTACAAGATAAGGTTCAGACGAAAGTATACAGAAAACCCATCTCTGGAAATGCTCTGCTTCATGCGAAAAGCAGTCATCCAAGGAGGGTTTTTTATTCTGTAATGAAAGGACAGTTTATACGACTTAAAAGAAATTGTTCAACACAATCTGAATATGGAAGGCAAGCTCTAGATTTAGAGGATCGCTTATGTAGAAGAGGTTAAAATAGAAAGGATGTTGCACATGTTAGAACATCCATAGCAGCCAGAGAGAGAAAGGAATTTCTCACCACAACAAGTGCACAAAGCATAGGAAAGAATTTTGAGGATGTAACATTTATTACCAAATACAGTTCACAGTACCATCAGGTTTGCAATATCATACGCAAACACTTCCGTATGTTAACAGCTGATGAGGATTTGGCCAATATAGTATCAAAAGGCTGCAGATATGCTTTCAAGAAAGGCTTGACATTAGGCAACATAGTTGCCCCTACTCAGTTAAGCTCTGGACAAGCCTCTAATTCATCATGGCTTAAGTTCAATGGGGTTTATAAATGCAGTTACCCATCGTGCATAGCCTGTGGGCACTTACAGCAAAGGGAGGGTTTTTCTAGTGCAGTGACAGGAGAAAATTTCAAACAGTATTCATGTTTAAATTGTAGAGCCACTTATGTGGTTTATCTTTTAACCTATGACCTATGTGGGGTGCAATACACTGGTCTCACCACCAGAGAAGCTCGTGACAGGATTCGGGAACACATAACCAATATTAAGGCAGGCAAACTAACGACCCCCCCTTGTACAATATTTCAAAATAAAACATAACAAAAGTGTAGGTTCACTTAGATGGACCATTATTGAGCAAGTGAAATGCAAGAAGAGAGGAGGGGACAGAGATAGATTGCTAGCCAAAAGAGAGGCTTTTTGGATACATAAATTAAAAACTAGGATCCCCACAGGGTTAAATTCTGAATTTGATTTAATAAATTTCTGGGAATGTTTTCAGTGTGTACTAGAAACCCTATTTTTTGGACATTTTGAGTTATAACATCAATTTGGGGTTTATCTCTGAAGGTGTGTGTTCACTTATTTCTGTTTTTAAAAACTACTGTGTGCTAGCATTTTCGCATATGTCAGAAATAGTAATTGTCTACCTTTTAATAAGGGCTTAACCAGTGTTAGAGGTGAGAGGTTAATTATTATACTGGTAGAGATTATTCATGTAAATATTTAAGAATTTAAATGTAGTGTTCATTAGAATATTAGAGTGTTTGACATTTGCAAGTTGTTAAGAAACTTTATTTTGTAGAGGTGCTTGTAATAGGAATACGCCCAGGATAAAGGTTTTATCCAATCACAATTTTGCACAGGTGTATATGAAGGCAATTGGGATTATGAACTTTAGCTACGATTACGGCCAGGAGGGCTGAAACGCGTCAGCAGTTAGTTCTTTGTGTGTATTCCTAAGGCACCCAACATGCCACTCATTGTTATTCGCTTCGTATTGAAGTTGGTATGAACTGTCAATAAAAGCTGTTTTAATTGCAAGGATCGTTGGTGCAACTTATTTCACTTGTTGTTTGCCTCTTTGGAGACAGAGTATGCACAGTGGATCCCTCAACACAGCCTGAGTCTCACCTTTACTCACAGAACTTAGCCGCGGAGAACAGCGGCATTGACGGAGTGGTAAGCTGCAGGCGGGAGATCCGGGTGACGTCAGATTCTGAGCAGCCATAAGCAGAGAGGACCCAGGAGGGGAGCGGAAGACGAACGGAGGCAAGGAGAGGTCTGTAATTGACCGCAAGCTAAGATGCACTAGCCACTATCCGGAGGTACTCCCTGTGGACGGGCCGACTCTAAGGCTGCAGCGTCAGTGTAAGCGATTCCGGAAACTACCGATCAGCTGGGGTGAGTGTGTAGGGGCATTCCCTGTCCGTTTTGTTTTGCATCAATACTGGGCAGGAGTGTATTTGAATCCCCTACCATTGGACTCTATTAGGTGCTCACGCAGACAAGTGACTTTACATATGGTACTCTTAGTCATGTAGTTCTCAGCTCACAGACAGAGAATTTTCATCAAATCAAAGCCAGGGATATGATGGGCAATGTGTCCTATGTCATGGAAAAGCTTAGCGGGGGCAGTGCAGGCCGTAGCCAGCTGGCGTAATCTGTCTGTTTTCTACCACAAAGTATATTCAAAGTTCCCTTTTTTATTTCCCCTGCTTTCCCTTATTTCTTTGATTTACCCAGTCTTTTTAGGCGAAAAGTGCAATTCTATTCCCATTGATGTAGCTTAACTGCGTAGTGTATGCTATTGGGATGTAGCTGTATTATGCACGATCAAATGCCTCTTATAGCAGGAATGTTAAGATTGGTGATTTATATCCTAATTTTTGACTGCAGTGCGTCTGTGGTTTGGGACTGTGGTTATTCTTTATAACTCTAGTTTAGGCTGCAATGTCTGGGAGTCCGTGGCGCCAAAACTAGGCTGCAGTGATCCCCATAAGAGCCGTTAGGATTATTCCCCTTGCCTTTCAAGATAGGGGCCCGAGTGTGACAATAATCCCCTTGTTCAATCTGTTGGATGTGTCTCAGGCTTTACCGGCGATGAACTGCTGTGTTTGCAGTGGTGAGAGTGATGCCGGCTGTTACTCACAAATGTGCGTCCGTCTGGTGGTGAGGTTGTTGACCAGAAACCTCTCAAATTTCAGCACCTCGAGACCGTGGTGCTTCCAGGACGATTTTCTCTGCCAAGAAAGACTCTGAGGATCGATGAGGCGGCTAGATTAGCAAGATTGTGACAAAAGTTTGCCGGAGCTCTTTCCTCACGCCGCCATGTTTGATGTCCGCCCACTGGAAGTCCATGTTTAAATGTTTTAATGCATTCAGACCATTCTAATGCTGCTCTTGCTTCTAAAAGTGTTACTGCTCTTTCTATTTGTTCTTTACAGGGAGTTCTTCAGATTTTGCATTTGCTCTACAGTATCTGAAATGTTGGCAGCTTTGCCGCTTTCAATTAAGTGTAAAAGTTCAGTTGATAATTTTATCTTTTAATAGGTCTAAGCCTGCTGAAGTTAATGTTTCTGTTCATGAATCTGCTGAGTCCTCAGAGGGAGAGGTTTGCCCTTTCATGTGATCCTCATCTTATTTTTTTTATCAGGATAAGGCAGTTTTGTGGACTAATTTTGACTATTTACCTAAGGTTGTGTTTTCAGATAATATAAGTCGGGAAATTGTTGTCCCTTCCTTATGTCCTAATCCTCAGAGCTCTTCAGAGGGGCTTCTTCATAACTTGGATTTTGTAAGAGCCTCGAATGACTATATAAATGTTATAAAAGATGTCAGACAAACTTCTAGTGTATTCTCTTTTCATATTCCAGGAAGGGGCATAAAGCTTCTGCAGTTTATTTGGCTTACTTGAAGGTGGGACAGCTTCCACCTTTACGAATTACTACCCATTCTACCAGATCAGTTGCTACTTCTTGGGCTTTTAAGAATGAGGCTTCTGTTGGCCAAATTTGCAAGGCAGCTACTTGTTTTTTTTCTTTGCATACTTTTACTCAATTCTACAATTTTGTTTTTGCTTCTTCCATGGTGACCTTTGGTAGGAAAGTCTTTCAGAAGTTGTCTCAAGCTATCCGGGTAATTTTTATTCTTGCCTGTCTGTCATTTTAACTACAAAATATATAAATATATATATATGTGTGTGTGTGTGTATATGTGTGTGTGTATGTATTTACTGTATAGAATATATATATAAAATAGAAGTCCTGACTGACTCATCAACGCCCAGCTTAAACCGTTTAACCTAGGAATGTGAAATTTGGAAGGTACGACATCCATTAAGAAAGGATTTTTGGAAATAAATTCTCTAAGCGGGTGAAAAAGGGGGGTGAATTTTTTTTATGAGGATACCTATATCTCAAAAAACAAAGATGTTACAGACGTGAAAATGGGTATTTAGATTCTCATTTAAAAATAAGAAAACGTGTGTTTTACCATTTCCCAAAAATCTACTTAAGGGGGTGAAAAGGGGGGATGAATTATCAGGATACCTATATCTCAAAAACTGAAGATGTTACAGACGTGAAAATTGGTATTTAGATTCTCCTTTAAAAATAAACACGTTTTACCATTTCCTTAAAATCCACTTAAGGGGGGTGAAAAGGAGAGGGGGATTTATGAGGATACCTATATCTCAAAAACCAAAGATGTTACAGACATGAAAATTGGTATTTACATTTTCCTTTAAAAAATAAAGAAACACGTGTTTTACCATTTCTCAACAATCCACTTAAGGGGGGTAAAAAGAGTGGGTGATTTATGAGGATACCTATATCTCAAAAACCAAAGATGTAACAGATGTGAAAATTCTGCAAACAACACAAAAAGACAGAAGCGCCACATGGCCCAATATTGTATGGAACAGAATTTTTGATAGGTGTTAATTATTATACTCACATGTGGTCAGACACCCCTAGTGGTGTGGACGAGGCAGTCTGAGATCAGTGTCAATCACCTAGAAGACTGGACTATAGAATATATCCGGATCTCTGCAGAGGATTATATAGAAAAACACAAAGGAGCCTATATGGCCTAGTATTGTTGAAACAAGCGATGGAAGGTGGAAAGATAAATATACACTCACATTTAGTGAAGCACCTCCCTTGGTGCTATAGAGGCAAACTGGGATCAATAAAGTCACCCAGTAGACTTATCCCACAGGGGTCAGGAACTTCCAGTGTCCAATCTCAGGTTGATGGTGTTTAAAACATAAACACAGAGTATGGCAGCAAGTGGTAAGTATAAATAAAACTTACTTTATTAAAATAAGTATAATAAAATTGCAACGTGTTTCTCAGCCCACCAGTGGCTGTTTCATCAGGCATAATAAAAATGAACAAAAAACACTTGCTATATACCATACTAAGAGTTGATTGATGAGCAACACCTGAAGTGGGTGTTATCCTTATACAACCAATTAGTAAGTAACATCCAATCATAAATAAACACAGCACTGTGACATCATTAACTGAACTGAGTAAATAATGATACAAGATACAAAGTTATATTTACATTGCGGTGCAAATATAATATTCATTTTGCAGTACAAATACATCCTTTTTATCTAAAGCAGTGTGGAGTATCAAAGGGTATCTGTAACAATCGCATTTAAAACATCATATCTGTCCTATTTAGCAAACAAATCCATGATACTAATCGATGCCTAAAGGACCTAGAATTCTTGTGTCAGTGTTTATATCCCATAATTCTAAACCAAAAGAGGGGCCCATGTATAAACATCTATATACCATGATACTAATCGATGCCTAAAGGACCTGGATTCCTTGTATCAATGTTTATATCCCATAATTCTAAACCAAAAGAGGAGCCCATGTAGTACATTTTTTATGTTTCTATTGAAATATGACAGTTTATCAAACTGAACGGACTTACTTTAACTTGGGTCTCGTCCCTGTTAATGCTTGCATAATTGAAGGCGAATTGTTTAAAGCAGTAATGGTAGAAGGACTTTTTCCATTCATAACGGCTAGTTCCGTATGAGGAGTAACCCTCATGTTATTACGTGGCGTATGCTGATAGGGGTGTGTAACTGTCAAGATGTCAACACTCAATGGGAGCTAGGTATCAAGATCAGGGGCGGGATCCACTCTTATTAGCGTATTCATTTCTACGGACCTGCCTTGTATACAGTAGCATCGCCAACGGTGTTTACAGAAGAAAGTTATTGATGTGTCAACACCTTGTTGTTATAAAAACCTTTTTCGTTATGACAAGCTGACCAATTCACAAGACATCTAAAATAGTGACGTCATTAACGTGTATAAAGGGGGTGTATACAACAAAATATTCTATCAAGGTATTGCATTGGTCAGTGTAGTCAAATACGTCAAAGTGAGGGGCGGGGTTTGCTCGAGCATTTATCATTATATATCACCAACTCTATGACACTAATGCTTAGTATCTATATGTATGTGTGTATATTCGCGTGAGCAGGGAATTACACGAGACCCTTCAAAAGTATAACCATGTATAGATCGGAAGCAAGATCTCACAAAGTGGTGGTCGGATCATCTTAAGCACTGAATGTAATGGTTTTCTTATAGTGACAGTGGTGACTAATTTAAGAGAGAGCTAGGTGATGCCTAATGTGATAGGTATAATATAGTGATAGATATTGCTAAAACTTCTTTAAATACAATCATAAATGTACCTGATAGGTCAGCGAGGGTGTAAATGTGAAAAGTACCTATATTCCTAATTGTCTCTCAAAAGACGAAGATGTGCGGGGGTGATATGGACTCGAATTACTACGTCATATGTAATAATAATACTATTAAGTCTATAGATAATAGTGATATAAGGTTGAGAGGGATATGTACAAAGACCACCTGACAGCGTTGTTTGTGGATGTCGTGATGTGATCTAGTGTGAAGGGAGTGACAGTAGTCTATATATGTTCACTGTTAAGTGAACCTAAAAGAGCCTTTGTGAAGGGGGTGTGTGAGGCGTGGGGGATATTTATGTAGCAATCATCTCTCAAAAGACAGGATGATATACTAATGTGTGCAATATAGGCTAAGTGGAATCTAATATGTGATAGTGTAGTATCTATATAAATTGAATAGAAGATATTGGGGATAATTTGATGACTATATCAGTGTGAAATAAAAATGTGCTAATGGACTGACTCTTAATGAGGGAAAGTAATAAGTGAATGTGAATAGACAAGGGTGTGATAAATGTATAGGGTAGCAATCAAAGAATGCATAGACTGGGTGAACTTCAGTGGCTGCCATCAGAGGTTGAATGCCGCCAGGTCTACGCATTCCTTGAGGCCATCAGGAACTAGGGTATGAAGTTTGTGAATCCAATAGGTTTCTTTAGGGCGTAGGCAGAGCATGGGGTTATGACTATTTCGAGATATCTGTTCTATAGGGATAATGGACATTGTTTTCGAACTCCCATTATGAGCATAACTACAATGTCTGGAGACACTGTGTTTCAAGAACTTTCTTTTGATATTTCATGTGTGTTCACCCCACCGCCTTTTTATTTTGCGGCACGTACGTCCTACATATTGGACCCCGCAAAGGCAGTGGATAAGATAAACCAAATAGGTGGATTCACAAGTGAGTCTTTTTATATAATAAATTGTTCTCCTGTGTAGTTAGAATGAAAAGTATTGGTCCCACTCGTCACCACTCTGCACATATTGCATCTTGACTTTAGGCACTTGAAAACCCTGTTTCTAGGTGTGAAATTACTTTAAAATGTTCTATTAATTTTAATATTGGTGTGAGGTATAGAATTGTTTATCTTATCTCGAACAACTTTGCTAGGTGCTAGTTTGTTTTTTAGAGTGGGAGCCCTTCTAAATACTATTTTCGGTTTGGAGGCTAAATGGTTCTTAAGGTAGGGGTCATTGCAAATAATAGGGCAATGTTTAGAGATACTTCTTTTAATCTCACAATGCTGACTACTGTATCCCGTAATGAATAAAGGAGTATTGTAAACATCCTTTGTTTCTTGTGATTTGTTCTTGTTCTTATCTTGATTAAAATAGGTGGTTCTATCTTCATGTAGGGCCCTAAGGTACCCCTTCTATACTAATTCCATAGGGTACCCTTTTTCCAGAAATCTGTCTTTCTCCAACATAGGTGTGTCCGGTCCACGGCGTCATCCTTACTTGTGGGATATTCTCTTCCCCAACAGGAAATGGCAAAGAGCCCAGCAAAGCTGGTCACATGATCCCTCCTAGGCTCCGCCTACCCCAGTCATTCTCTTTGCCGTTGTACAGGCAACATCTCCACGGAGATGGCTTAGAGTTTTTTAGTGTTTAACTGTAGTTTTTATTATTCAATCAAGAGTTTGTTATTTTGAAATAGTGCTGGTATGTACTATTTACTCAGAAACAGAAAAGAGATGAAGATTTCTGTTTGTATGAGGAAAATGATTTTAGCAACCGTAACTAAAATCCATGGCTGTTCCACACAGGACTGTTGAGAGCAATTAACTTCAGTTGGGGGAACAGTGTGCAGTCTCTTGCTGCTTGAGGTATGACACATTCTAACAAGACGATGTAATGCTGGAAGCTGTCATTTTCCCTATGGGATCCGGTAAGCCATGTTTATTACGATGGTAAATAAGGGCTTCACAAGGGCTTATTAAGACTGTAGACTTTTCTGGGCTAAATCGATTCATATTAACACATATTTAGCTTTGAGGAATCATTTTATCTGGGTATATTGATATTATAATATCGGCAGGCACTGTATTAGACACCTTATTTCTTAGGGGCTTTCCCAAAGCATAAGCAGAGCCTCATTTTCGCGCCGGTGTGGCGCACTTGTTTTTGAGAGGCATGGCATGCAGTCGCATGTGAGAGAAGCTCTGATACTTAGAAAAGACTTTGAAGGCGTCATTTGGTATCGTATTCCCCTTTGGGTTTGGTTGGGTCTCAGCAAAGCAGATACCAGGGACTGTAAAGGGGTTAAAGTGTTAAAACGGCTCCGGTTCCGTTATTTTAAGGGTTAAAGCTTCCAAATTTGGTGTGCAATACTTTTAAGGCTTTAAGACACTGTGGTGAAAATTTGGTGAATTTTGTACAATTCCTTCATGTTTTTTCGCAATTGCAGTAATAAAGTGTGTTCAGTTTAAAATTTAAAGTGACAGTAACGGTTTTATTTTAAAACGTTTTTTGTACTTTATTATCAAGTTTATGCCTGTTTAACATGTCTGAACTACCAGATAGACTGTGTTCTGAATGTGGGGAAGCCAGAATTCCTGTTCATTTAAATAAATGTGATTTATGTGATAATGACAATGATGCCCAAGATGATTCCTCAAGTGAGGGGAGTAAGCATGGTACTGCATCATTCCCTCCTTCGTCTACACGAGTCTTGCCCACTCAGGAGGCCCCTAGTACATCTAGCGCGCCAATACTCCTTACTATGCAACAATTAACGGCTGTAATGGATAATTCTGTCAAAAACATTTTAGCCAAAATGAACCCTTGTCAGCGTAAGCGTGGCTGCTCTGTTTTAGTTACTGAAGAGCATGACGACGCTGATATTAATATCTCTGAAGGGCCCCTAACCCAATCTGAGGGGGCCAGGGAGGTTTTGTCTGAGGGAGAAATTACTGATTCAGGGAACATTTCTCAACAGGCTGAACCTGATGTAATTGCATTTAAATTTAAGTTGGAACATCTCCGCATTCTGCTTAAGGAGGTATTATCCACTCTGGATGATTGTGAAAAGTTGGTCATCCCAGAGAAACTATGTAAAATGGACAAGTTCCTAGAGGTGCCGGGGCTCCCAGAAGCTTTTCCTATACCCAAGCGGGTGGCGGACATTGTTAATAAAGAATGGGAAAGGCCCGGTATTCCTTTCGTCCCTCCCCCCATATTTAAAAAATTGTTTCCTATGGTCGACCCCAGAAAGGACTTATGGCAGACAGTCCCCAAGGTCGAGGGAGCGGTTTCTACTTTAAACAAACGCACCACTATACCCATAGAGGATAGTTGTGCTTTCAAAGATCCTATGGATAAAAAATTAGAAGGTTTGCTTAAAAAGATGTTTGTTCAGCAGGGTTACCTTCTACAACCAATTTCATGCATTGTCCCTGTCACTACAGCCGCATGTTTCTGGTTTGATGAGCTGATAAAGGCGCTCGATAGTGATTCTCCTCCTTATGAGGAGATTATGGACAGAATCAATGCTCTCAAATTGGCTAATTCTTTCACCCTAGACGCCACTTTGCAATTGGCTAGGTTAGCGGCTAAGAATTCTGGGTTTGCTATTGTGGCGCGCAGAGCGCTTTGGTTGAAATCTTGGTCGGCCGATGCGTCTTCCAAGAACAAGCTACTAAACATTCCTTTCAAGGGGAAAACGCTGTTTGGCCCTGACTTGAAAGAGATTATCTCTGATATCACTGGGGGTAAGGGCCACGCCCTTCCTCAGGATCGGCCTTTCAAGGCGAAAAATAGACCTAATTTTCGTCCCTTTCGTAAAAACGGACCAGCCCAAAGTGCTACGTCCTCTAAGCAAGAGGGTAATACTTCTCAAGCCAAGCCAGCTTGGAGACCAATGCAAGGCTGGAACAAGGGAAAGCAGGCCAAGAAACCTGCCACTGCTACCAAGACAGCATGAAATATTGGCCCCCGATCCGGGACCGGATCTGGTGGGGGGCAGACTCTCTCTCTTCGCTCAGGCTTGGGCAAGAGATGTTCTGGATCCTTGGGCGCTAGAAATAGTCTCCCAGGGTTATCTTCTGGAATTCAAGGGACTTCCCCCAAGGGGGAGGTTCCACAGGTCTCAGTTGTCTTCAGACCACATAAAAAGACAGGCGTTCTTACATTGTGTAGAAGACCTGTTAAAAATGGGAGTGATTCATCCTGTTCCACTAAGAGAACAAGGGATGGGGTTCTACTCCAATCTGTTCATAGTTCCCAAAAAAGAGGGAACGTTCAGACCAATCTTAGATCTCAAGATCTTAAACAAGTTTCTCAAGGTTCCATCGTTCAAGATGGAAACCATTCGAACTATTCTTCCTTCCATCCAGGAAGGTCAATTCATGACCACGGTGGATTTAAAGGATGCGTATCTACATATTCCTATCCACAAGGAACATCATCGGTTCCTAAGGTTCGCATTCCTGGACAAACATTACCAGTTCGTGGCGCTTCCTTTCGGATTAGCCACTGCTCCAAGGATTTTCACAAAGGTACTAGGGTCCCTTCTAGCGGTGCTAAGACCAAGGGGCATTGCAGTAGTACCTTACCTGGACGACATTCTGATTCAAGCGTCGTCCCTTCCTCAAGCAAAGGCTCACACGGACATCGTCCTGGCCTTTCTCAGATCTCACGGCTGGAAAGTGAACGTGGAAAAGAGTTCTCTATCCCCGTCAACAAGGGTTCCCTTCTTGGGAACAATTATAGACTCCTTAGAAATGAGGATCTTTCTCACAGAGGCCAGAAAAACAAAACTTCTAGACTCTTGTCGGATACTTCATTCCGTTCCTCTTCCTTCCATAGCTCAGTGCATGGAAGTGATCGGGTTGATGGTAGCGGCAATGGACATAGTTCCTTTTGCGCGCATTCATCTAAGACCATTACAACTGTGCATGCTCAGTCAGTGGAATGGGGACTATACAGACTTGTCTCCGAAGATACAAGTAAATCAGAGGACCAGAGACTCACTCCGTTGGTGGCTGTCCCTGGACAATCTGTCACAAGGGATGACGTTCCGCAGACCAGAGTGGGTCATTGTCACGACCGACGCCAGTCTGATGGGCTGGGGCGCGGTCTGGGGATCCCTGAAAGCTCAGGGTCTTTGGTCTCGGGAAGAATCTCTTCTACCGATAAATATTCTGGAGCTGAGAGCGATATTCAATGCTCTCAAGGCTTGGCCTCAGCTAGCGAGGACCAAGTTCATACGGTTTCAATCAGACAACATGACGACTGTTGCGTACATCAACCATCAGGGGGGAACAAGGAGTTCCCTAGCGATGGAAGAAGTGACCAAAATCATTCTATGGGCGGAGTCTCACTCCTGCCACCTGTCTGCTATCCACATCCCAGGAGTGGAAAATTGGGAAGCGGATTTTCTGAGTCGTCAGACATTGCATCCGGGGGAGTGGGAACTCCATCCGGAAATCTTTGCCCAAGTCACCCAGCGGTGGGGCATTCCAGACATGGATCTAATGGCCTCTCGTCAGAACTGCAAAGTTCCTTGCTACGGGTCCAGATCCAGGGATCCCAAGGCGGCTCTAGTGGATGCACTAGTAGCACCTTGGACCTTCAAACTAGCTTATGTGTTCCCGCCGTTTCCTCTCATCCCCAGGCTGGTAGCCAGGATCAATCAGGAGAGGGCGTCGGTGATCTTGATAGCCCCTGCGTGGCCACGCAGGACTTGGTATGCAGATCTGGTGAATATGTCATCGGCTCCACCTTGGAAGCTACCTTTGAGACGAGACCTTCTTGTTCAGGGTCCGTTCGAACATCCGAATCTGGTTTCACTCCAGCTGACTGCTTGGAGATTGAACGCTTGATTCTATCGAAGCGTGGATTCTCAGATTCTGTTATTGATACTCTTGTTCAGGCCAGAAAGCCTGTAACTAGAAAGATTTACCACAAGATTTGGAAAAAATATATCTGTTGGTGTGAATCTAAGGGATTCCCTTGGGACAAGGTTAAGATTCCTAAGATTTTATCCTTCCTTCAAGACGGATTAGAAAAAGGATTATCTGCAAGTTCCCTGAAGGGACAGATTTCTGCCTTGTCTGTGTTACTTCACAAAAAGCTGGCAGCTGTGCCAGATGTTCAAGCTTTTGTTCAGGCTCTGGTTAGAATTAAGCCTGTTTACAAACCTTTGACTCCTCCTTGGAGTCTCAATTTAGTTCTTTCAGTTCTTCAGGGGGTTCCGTTTGAACCCTTACATTCCGTTGATATTAAGTTATTATCTTGGAAAGTTTTGTTTTTAGTTGCAATTTCTTCTGCTAGAAGAGTTTCAGAATTATCTGCTCTGCAGTGTTCTCCTCCTTATCTGGTGTTCCATGCAGATAAGGTGGTTTTACGTACTAAACCTGGTTTTCTTCCAAAAGTTGTTTCTAACAAAAACATTAACCAGGAGATTATCGTACCTTCTCTGTGTCCGAAACCAGTTTCAAAGAAGGAACGTTTGTTGCACAATTTGGATGTTGTTCGCGCTCTAAAATTCTATTTAGATGCTACAAAGGATTTTAGACAAACATCTTCCTTGTTTGTTGTTTACTCCGGTAAAAGGAGAGGTCAAAAAGCAACTTCTACCTCTCTCTCCTTTTGGATTAAAAGCATCATCAGATTGGCTTACGAGACTGCAGGACGGCAGCCTCCCGATAGAATCACAGCTCATTCCACCAGGGCTGTGGCTTCCACATGGGCCTTCAAGAACGAGGCTTCTGTTGATCAGATATGTAGGGCAGCGACTTGGTCTTCACTGCACACTTTTACCAAATTTTACAAGTTTGATACTTTTGCTTCTTCGGAGGCTATTTTTGGGAGAAAGGTTTTGCAAGCCGTGGTGCCTTCCATTTAGGTGACCTGATTTGCTCCCTCCCTTCATCCGTGTCCTAAAGCTTTGGTATTGGTTCCCACAAGTAAGGATGACGCCGTGGACCGGACACACCTATGTTGGAGAAAACAGAATTTATGTTTACCTGATAAATTACTTTCTCCAACGGTGTGTCCGGTCCACGGCCCGCCCTGGTTTTTTTAATCAGGTCTGATATTTTGTTTTCTTTAACTACAGTCACCACGGTACCATATGGTTTCTCCTATGCAAATATTCCTCCTTAACGTCGGTCGAATGACTGGGGTAGGCGGAGCCTAGGAGGGATCATGTGACCAGCTTTGCTGGGCTCTTTGCCATTTCCTGTTGGGGAAGAGAATATCCCACAAGTAAGGATGACGCCGTGGACCGGACACACCGTTGGAGAAAGTAATTTATCAGGTAAACATAAATTCTGTTTTTAGTATGATGGACTGTATCTCATAACTTTCTATTGTGCTGCAATTTCGTCTAAAACGTCTGAATTGCCCGTAGGGCACATTTTTTTTCCAGATAAAGTAATGGTTGCTATTAAAGTCTAAAAAACTGTTACAATCAACCTTTTTGAAAAAAGTCTCAGACATAATAGTACCAGATGTTGAAAAAAATAATGTTAAATCCAAATAATCTATTTTGGAAGACTGGATATTACTAGTGAATTCCAAACCAAATTCATTGACATTCAAAGTCTCTGTGAACTGTGTGGCTTCTTCTAGTGACCCTCTAAATAAAAAGATGAGATCATCTATGTAGCGGCCATAGAGCACCAGACTCTCCCCCATAGGTGACCCATGTACAAGTTGGCATAACTGGGGGCGAATCTGTTGCCCATGGCCGTACCCTTTATTTGAATATAAAATCGTCCCTGATATTGAAAATAATTATGATGAAGGATATAATGTATTAGTTCCCCTATAAAATGTTGTTGTTTGATTGGCATATATGTGTCATTTTCCAAATAAGATAGGATTACTGATAATCCTTTGTGATCCACCATAGGTCTTGGTTAATGTTCGTAATACCTATGTTGGTAAGTTTGGTCAAAAGGTTTGAAGAGTCTCTGATGAAAGACGGCAGAGCTATGACATGTTTTTGTAAAAAGGAATCAATGTATGCTGACAGATTGTCAGTTAAGATACCGATGCAAGCTATTATGGGGCGACCCGGGGAATTTGATGTGTTGTTATGTATTTTAGGCAGATGGTAGTAGAAGGCTATGTTAGGATCTTTGGTATATAAATAGTCTCTTTCTTTTTTAGTGAGCATGCCCTCTTCAAAGCCCTCTAGTAGCAGAGAATATAGTTTTTTAGAAAAGATAGATGTTGGATCATTCGTCAATACCCCATAATACCTGGCATCTTTGAGGATGCAACCATTTTTCAAACGCTCATCCATATTATCTACCAGAATAGGTGCATTCTTGGTATTTTGAAATTTTTTCTCGGCAAAATACTTTTGTAAGGATAGTTTCCTAGTGAAATTGTTCACATCAACGAACAGTTGAAACATATTAGAGGTGTTAGAAGGGCTAAAGGATAATCCTTTGCCCAAGACTCTGATTTCATCAGTATTAAGCACATGGTCAGAAAGATTGAAGATCCCTTTCTGATATTTTAAAAGTTTTTTTTTTTTTGAGGTTGTGGATTTTCCTCTGCTTCCACGTTTGCGTAAGCCCTTTTTTGACGTGGTGCCCGAGGGGACTTCGACCATTGTTCTGGTCGGTGGCCCGGGCCTACATCTAAAAAAAGTGGAGCATTGCCCCTCCTCACAAGGTATGATGGGCTCTTCAATTGTTTTAGGCCCCTCGTGACTGAGGGGTTGGTATTTGTTATATGTTTCGTAGGACCTATGTGTATTATAGGTCTTGGGTGACTGATAATGGTCAGAAGGCCTAAAAGTATTGCGCATAGATCTTTCACTAAAAGAAGATCTTTCTTGATAAGTATTTCTATCGATAAAAATGGGTCTGTCGTTATGTGAGTGGAAAGGTGGTCTGTGTTGATAGTGTCTATTCAGATTATATTCATCAGACCTATTCCCATTCTTGTTATGAGGGATGTGATTAGAATGCTGTAAATGGCTTCTGTTATCATGTGTTCTATTAGACTGGAAGTATGTGCGATCATTTGGCTCTCTATTGTTTCCATTTGTATTTCTAGTCACAGGCTCATAGGTAGCCGGGTAGGATGAAGGTCTATTATAGTGATGTGCATTATTAAAAGTGCGTGTATGTCCATTATAGTCATTTTGATACAATCTAAAATAGTTAGATCTTTGGTCATTATTATTCCTTTGTCGTTGTCTGGTATTGTCATTATATGTCCCATGATTGCGTACCAGATGATTAGATGGTGTGTTATCAGATGGTGGAATGTTATTAGTGTTTCTTAAATTGTGAGAGCCATTATATGTATAAATTTCACCCTTCTAAAAATCACTGTGATTGAGATATTTTTCTAAATCCTTTTTGTGTTTTATCAATCTCTATGCCTATGTCATTATAACGTTTTTGACAATGTTTAATTAGTATATCCATAAATGTATGAGCACAGACAGATAAAGCCTCTTCCCAATCTTTGAGGATTTCTGGGTTATTTTCAAAAGAGCATATTTTAAATACCCTGAGTCCTCTAGGACTCTGTGTCTGTGCTCAACCTTCAATAGATTCTCTAATTTATTAAATAAAGAAGACATCGGTTTCTGGTATATCAATGTTAGTATTGATTTTTATCCTATTTGATCTTTCTAAAGCTGACAACATGGTTAACAAGGTCTTCTACCCCTAAGGCCTGGTAGGTGGGGATTAGGAGACTCCACCTATTAGATAGTAGATTGAAGGTTTGTATAGGGGGGCCCTTGTATCACCAACAGTGTTAAATACCTCTAAATGTGGTTATTCTAATATATATCAATAGAATGATAGGAGTATTTACTGATATTAGATTGTATTCTGTGGTCACTAGTGTGTGGTACACACATACAATAATAAACAGAGAGATTATTCAAATCACACACTATAAAATATAAAATGATTTAATCAATTAGATATTATACACACATGTATATGAAAAATCGTTGTTGATAATAATTATTAATAATAAATATTTATGAGTGGACTCGCTATAGAACAGTATCTTCAAATTGTTTAGAGATATGAAATCTGGGCTGGTCGAGGCAGCTGACTGTAAGGATCACAGCCAAGATCCAAGATCAGAATTCTGCAAACAACACAAAAAGACAGAAGCTCCACATGGCCCAATATTGTATGGAACTAAATTTTTGATAGGTGTTAATGATTACACTCACATGTGGTCAGACACCCCTAGTGGTGTGGACGAGGCAGTCTGGGATCAGTGTCAGTCACCCAGAAGACTGGACTATAGAATATATCCGGATCTCTGCAGAGGATTATATAGAAAAACACAAAGGAGCCTATATGGCCTAGTATTGTTGAAACAAGCGATGGAAGGTGGAAAGATAAATTTACGCTCACATTTAGTTGAGCACCTCCCTTGGTGCAATAGATTTGAAGATTGGTATTTACATTCTCCTTTAAAAAAAAAAGAAACATACATTTTTACCATTTCTCGAAAATCCACTTAAAGGGACAGTATAGACCAATTTTCATATAACTGCATGTAATAACTACTACTATAAAGAAGAATATGCACAGATGCTGATCTTAAAAACTCAGTATAAAACCTTTTAAAAACTTACTTAGAAGCTCCAAGTTTAGCACTGTTAATTGGCACACCCAGTGAAAGGGGCTGGGAGCAGACACTCCCCTCCCTCCCCCTTTCCTGCATATGAAAAGACAGATAAGACAAACAGAAGCTATCAGTAGACTGTAAACTCGTGTATACATCTGACACTTTGGGGCTTGGTTCGGAGTCTGAAAATCAGCACAATGTTATTAAAAAAAATAAGCAAAACTAAACATTGTTACAAAATCACTCCCAGATGGGCTATATAAATGGATGATCTACAAAACATTTATGCAAATAAAAATTTGGTGTACAATGGCCTTTTAAGGGGGGTGAAAAAGGGGGTTGATTTATGAGAATACCTATATCTCAAAAACCGAAGATGTTAGAAAAGTAAAAATTATAATTTAAAATCTTTATTAATATTTTTTCACATCTGACAGTTGAGTCATAATATATAATTGCAATTTAATATTAAAGTAATTGTAAACAGAATAATAACATTTTTGATGTGCCGGACGGACGCCCCACCCACAACTTAGCTGATTGGTGCCCATGTACGAGAAACACTGAGAATTAACAAAAACTCACAAGTTCATGTCAGAGAGTTTGAGGGCACACGTTGTTGCGAGTGGTCACGTTTTTTGCCAGTGTGTGTGTATGTATATATATATATATATATATATATATATATATATATATATATATATATATATATAGTTTTAACGATCAACCCCAAAGTAAGGAAGAAACAAACGCTTCACTCTTCGGTCTTTTTCACAATAGCTTTAATCTTCACAGGTTAAATCAAAACATTCCCAAACGTTTCGACACCAGTTGGTGTCTTTTTCAATGGGTGTTTCCCAAAATTCTTTGTCCCAAGAAAGCTCCTAAAACTATCCCCCAACCGCTTACCTATAAATCCCCGTATGTGCTAACATCACTTCCGGTGTATCGGAAGCCGCCCCCACGTGCGCACGTCATAGCTAATTCTCGGCCGCATGGCTAATTAGCATAGCCCCGCCTGCGTGATGACGTATGTGTGTTTGTCATCCGCAACACTCTTAGGCAACGCGCATATCGGGTAGTGGCAAATCCGATAACACCGGACTAACTTCTAAATTACTAGTATTAAAAACAAGTGTGTACCCTAAAATCTCGCATATTTATTAATAAAAAGTGTTGAATAAGACTACATGAGACCCTTAATATATTGTTTTTACCTTATTGACCTTATACCAGACATATTAGTCATACTCATCACTAAGGGAATACAGTTATATTCTAAATCCTCTAAACTACTATTAAAGTAGTGAGCATTGTTAAAGTAGTAGTATTAAACTGAACTTGCTACTTAGTGAAGCAGTTATCATATTTGCATTCGTGCCTACTGGAGTAGATCAGAAAAATTTATAGGGCTGCATCAATACACTGTATCTTGGAGTTTCATCGATTTGGAGCATGTGCATCCCATCTAGTATATATACATAGATAAATTAGTCCTTTGAACCAGAGATGACCTAGATCGAACAATCCTAGACATCACCTCAAAGGAAGACATTAAAGTCCAATTGTACATTCAGTCCTTTTGGGGCCACTGTGTCCAACCGGAAAATCCAAGAAGTTTCTACCTGGAGGAGTTTGGTATTTCTGTCTCCCCCTCTCCGTAAGGGGGGCACGTGATCTATAAGTATTGTCCTTAAGCTTGCAGCTGTATGCCCTGCCTGGAGGAAGTGCCGAGCAACTGGTTGGTCCGACTCCTTCTCAATCGCTAGCCTAATCGCATGGTGATGATTGGCCATCCTTTCGCGGAAGGTGGTAGACGTTTTCCCCACATACATCAAGGAACATGGGCACATCAATATATAGATCACGTGGGTGCTCAAGCAAGACAATCTATGTAAGATCTTGTACTTTCTCCCGGTATGAGGATGGTGGAAATACATCCCAGTCAGCATACTGTTGCAGTCCCCACATCTGTAACATACTAATTTTCTTTTGGCATCCAGCCACGTCCCTTTTTCATAACATCTTATGGGGTCATTGTGGACCAAGATGTCTTTTAAATTAGGTGCTCTTTTATATACCATCCGTGGGGCCCTCATACGTGTAAAGGGTAGCGTCTTGTCTGTGCTCACAATTTCCCAGTTCTTTTTTACCGACTCTGCAAGGACCTTAGATATGGGGTTGAACGTTGTTACAAAGTTAATATTGTCACCTGTATTTTCCACACCCTTCTTCACACCCTGTGGCAGAAGCAATGACATTTGGTCTTGTTGTGCCAATTTGGTATGCACTTGTTTTATCAGATTTTTTCTGTATCCTCGTTGTTCCAGTTTACTGATCATTTCATCTTCCTGGACCCTTCTCGTCTCCATCAGTGTATTGTTGCATGCCACTCGCGTGAGCTGAGAGGAGACAACACCTCTCTTCTGTTGTTCCGGGTGGTAACTTGTAGATAGCAGTAAAGAGTTTTTGTCAGTTGGTTTGGAGTATAGCGAGGTAGAGAATTTACAACCCTCATTGTCTGTATAGATTGTGATGTTTAAATCCAAAAAGGGTATGCTACTACTATCACAGGAAAATGTAAAGCGAATAGTGAACTCAATATTGTTTAGAGTATCAACCCACTTTTTCAAAGATTCCTCTGATCCTCGCCATATCAGAAACACATCATCTATATATCTTACGTATAGCTTAATGTGATCTACCAAGATGCATAAGAATTTGCATAACCACGGTCTCATACCAAGCCATATATAGGTTGGCATATGCGGGAGCCATATTTGAACCCATTGCAGTTCCTGACACTTGTAAGAAAAAATCAGTGGCCCCAAAAGGACTGAATGTACAATTGGACTTTAATGTCTTCCTTTGAGGTGATTGTTCGATCTAGGTCATCTCTGGTTCAAAGGACTAATTTATCTATGTATATATACTAGATGGGATGAACATGCTCCAAATCGATGAAACTCCAAGATACAGTGTATTGATGCAGCCCTATAAATGTTTCTGATCTACTCCAGTAGGCACAAATGCAAATATGATAACTGCTTCACTAAGTAGCAAGTTCAGTTTAATACTACTACTTTTACAATGCTCACTACTTTAATAGTAGTTGAGAGGATTTAGAATATAACTGTATTCCCTTAGTGATGAGTGTGACTAATATGTCTGGTATAAGGTCAATAAGGTAAACACGATATATTAAGGGTCTCATGTAGTGTTATTCAACACTTTTTATTAATAAATATGCGAGATTTTAGGGTACACACTTGTTTTTAATACTAGTAATTTAGAAGTTAGTCCGGTGTTATCGGATTTGCCACTACCCGATATGCGCGTTGCCTAAGAGTGTTGCGGATGACAAACACACATACGTCATCACGCAGGCGGGGCTATGCTAATTAGCCATGCGGCCGAGAATTAGCTATGACGTGCGCACGTGGGGGCGGCTTCCGATACACCGGAAGTGATGTTAGCACATACAGGGATTTATAGGTAAGCTGTTGGGGGATAGTTTTAGGAGCTTTCTTGGGACAAAGAATTTTGACAAACACCCATTGAAAAAGACACCAACTGGTGTCGAAACGTTTGGGAATGTTTTGATTTAACTTGTGAAGATTAAAGCTATTGTGAAAAAGACCGGAGAGTGAAGCATTTGTTTCTTACTTACTTTGGGGTTGATCGTTAAAACTACATGCCTTTCACGCAGCACCCCGGCGGATGTCTTAAAGTCACAGTGAGTGCACTAGAACTGATACTGTTATATATATATGTGTGTGTGTGTTTGTGTATATACACTTACCTTGTCTCGTCTTTGGGTTGTAGAGTTTGTTTCTATGTGAAAAAATATGTTCTTTTTTCTCTTTTTACTTGTGGACTCCACTGCTTGGGTATTAGTTCCCAGAAGTAATGGATTGTGGACTCTCATCACCTGTGTGAAAGAAAACATAATTTTTGCTTACCTGATAAATGTATTTCTTTCATGGTGGTGAGAGTCCACAAGACCACACCCTGCTTTTTTGGTGTTGGTTTATTTTAGTGCACATCTCTTTTCTATGCTGCTATTACTTTTGCTCTTAATACTTTTCCTACCTTTTTTGCTTGGCTGTAGGCTAGACTAGTTTACCAGTGAGGTGGGAGGGGTTTTATAGAGCTCTTGGTTTTTTGGAATCTTTGCCTCCTCCTAGTATCAGGGAAGATTAATTCCCAGGAGCTATAGACCACCATGAAATAAATTAATTTATCAGGTAAGCATAAATTATGTTTTTTCTCTCAGAAAGCTGTTGCTGAAAGACAGGAGAGACTGGACTATAGGTTAGTGACACATTTACTGCCAGTGAAAAGAGTCAGAGGCTGCCACAGGTGTCATGGGTACTGTTGTTGGTGCTCACTTAAGTTATTAAAAAGTTGGAGCAAGTTAGGGGCTAGGGATTTAAGGAATGTTTTATAATACTTTGGGGTAAACCCATCTGTGCCTGGGCTTTTCCCGTTTGGTAGGTCCCTAATTGCTTGTGTCAGTTCCTCCAGTGAGATAGGTGCATCTAGGTTGTCCGCATCTGCTTTATCTAGCTGGGGCAGCCCTAATATGTAGTAAGGTAGTTTTCAATGGTTTGTCATTTTGAAAGTAACTTTTCTGACTGTGCACTTGTCTGTCAGGTTTGAGATGTTATAGAGATTACTGTAATAAGAGTGGAAAGTATTGGCTATTTGTTTGTTACATTTAAGTTTAGTGCCATCTGCAGAGTTGATGTAGTGTATGTGTGATTTAAGCTGTTTTCTACGAATCGATCTAGCCAATAATTTTCCAGGTTTGTTGCCCTCCACATAGTACTGTTTTATTGTTAACGCTCTGCGTTGGTAAGCCTCTATTAAGTTTTATTAGAGCTCAACTCTTGTTTGTAGCAGGAGTTTTTTAGTAGTTTCGTCACAGGGATCCCGTTTGTGTTTGTCCTCTAGAGTGGAGATTGTGTTTAAAAGATGTGTGTGGATTTCTCTGTATTGTTTAAGTAATCTAGCCTTATGCTTAAGGAACTCACCGCGCATTACGCACTTGTGTGCTTCCCACATATTTGTCAGTGAGGTGTTTTTGGGGGTCATTAAGTGAAAAGTATTCTGTAAGGGACTTCTATCCTAATGAGAGGTTTCTCTAGGAATGAGTCATCTAGTCTCCAAATATACATTGTTGGTGGTATATCAGGCCATTGGACTACACAAGTAACTGGAGCGTGGTCGGACCATGTGATTGAGCCTATATCGCATGCATTCATCATTTCTAATCCTGCAGTGTCTGTAAAAAAATAATCGATATGTGAATATTTGTTTGTGAAGGGAAATAGAATGTGAAGTCTTTACTAGTTGGGTGTAATGCTCTCCAGACATCATGCAACAGAAGGTCAGAGAGAGTCATTTTAACAATTTTGATTGTTCTTTTGTTGATACTGGTAGTGCCAGGGGATGCATCTGCTTGCGGATCTAAAGGAAGATTAAAGTCGCCTGCAAGGAACACAGGCCCTTTGCTTGATCTAATATTACTTTAGAGATTTGTTTAATGAATTGATGTTGGACAATGTTCAGAGTATACACTTCCTAGTTCCCGTCATAACAAGATAATGCCCTTCAGAATCTTTTTCAATACGTGTTGGTTTTAGAGGGACTGAATGGTGTATTAGTATTCCTACACCACATTTTTTAGAGGACCCTGAGGAAAAATAAGCCGTTGGGTACGATGCATTAAACCATTTTAGTTCTCTCCCTCTGCGAAAATGCGTCTCTTTTATAAATATTATATGGCTATGTAAATTTTTAAGTTCCCTAAAGGCTATAGATCTCTTACCTGGGTTGTTTAGACCTTTTGCGTTCATGGTGGTGAATGTAAGACAATGTGTTTGAAATCTACTGGTTCGGCAATCCATTCTGGAAAAAAAAGGAAGGAAGGAGAAGAGGAGGAGAAGAAGGTTGAATATAAGTAACGAAAGGAAAAGAAGAGTCTTAGTATGAATGAGAAAATGTTGTAGTAGGTGTAATATAATTAAACGTTGTGCCCAACACACAAGGCAACGATCAGACAAAACAAAGATCAATAGGATATTCCTGTAGGTAATACTGGCAAAGTACTATCTAATATCGGAAAATCCGTATAACAATAAGCTAAAATCAATAGGGGTCGTAACCCTTAGGCAGGTATAACTTGGTTAAAACATAATGTTCCCTTGGGTTGCAAACTCGCATCCCAGGGTATTAACTCAGGTATGGCACTGGGGAAGGGATTTGGATAGGAAAAGGGAAGGGTGGTACACAGAATAGGTGGATGGGTTTCTTCTGTTAAGTGTGATCAGTCCACGGGTCATCATTACTTCTGGGATATTACTCCTCCCCAACAGGAAGTGCAAGAGGATTCACCCAGCAGAGCTGCATATAGCTCCTCCCCTCTACGTCACTCCCAGTCATTCTCTTGCACCCAACGACTAGATAGGATGTGTGAGAGGACTATGGTGATTATACTTAGTTTTATATCTTCAATCAAAAGTTTGTTATTTTAAAATAGCACCGGAGTGTGTTATTACCTCTCTGGCAGAGTTTGAAGAAGAATCTACCAGAGTTTTGCTATGATTTTAGCCGGAGTAGTTAAGATCATATTGCTGTTCTCGGCCATCTGAGGAGTGAGGTAAACTTCAGATCAGGGGACAGCGGGCAGATGAATCTGCATAGAGGTATGTAGCAGTTTTTATTTTCTGACAATGGAATTGATGAGAAAATCCTGCCATACCGATATAATGTCATGTATGTATACTTTACACTTCAGTATTCTGGGGAATGGTACTTCACTAGAATTACACTGTAAGAAATACATAAAGCTGTTTAATAACTAGAGATTATGTTTAACGTTTTTGCTGGAATGTAAAATCGTTTTCATTTGCTGAGGTACTGTGTGAATAAATGTTTGGGCACTATTTTTCCACTTGGCAGTTGCTTAATCTGTTTTTCTGACAGTTTCTGTTCTCCCTCACTGCTGTGTGTGAGGGGGAGGGGCCGTTTTTTGGCGCCTTTTCTATGCATCAAATATTTCAGTCAGCAACTCATTGTATTCCCTGCATGATCCGGTTCATCTCTACAGAGCTCAGGGGTCTTCAAACTTATTTTGAGGGAGGTAATTTCTCTCAGCAGAGCTGTGAGAATTTATAGTTTGACTGAGATAAAAAACGTTTATTCTGTAATTTGTTTCCTGCTTTCAGAATTTGTTATCTTTGCTAATGGGATTAAACCTTTGCTAAAGTTGTGTTGTTTACAAGGATTGAGGCTATAACTGTTTCAATTTATTAATTTTCAACTGTCATAGATCTTCTGTGCTTCTTAAAGGCACAGTACATTTTAATATTATTCTAATTGAATTGTATTTCCAAGTTGCAAGTTTATTTGCTAGTGTGTTAAACATGTCTGATTCAGAGGATGATACCTGTGTCATTTGTTGCAATGCCAAAGTGGAGCCCAATAGAAATTTATGTACTAACTGTATTGATGCTACTTTAAATAAAAGTCAATCTGTACAAATTGAACAAATTTCACCAAACAACGAGGGGAGAGTTATGCCGACTAACTCGCCTCACGTGTCAGTACCTACATCTCCCGCTCAGAGGGAGGTGCGTGATATTGTAGCGCCGAGTACATCTGGGCGGCCATTACAAATCACATTACAGGATATGGCTACTGTTATGACTGAGGTTTTGGCTAAATTACCAGAACTAAGAGGTAAGCGTGATCACTCTGGGGTGAGAACAGAGTGCGCTGATAATATTAGGGCCATGTCAGACACTGCGTCACAGGTGGCAGAACATGAGGACGGAGAACTTCATTCTGTGGGTGACGGTTCTGATCCAAACAGACTGGATTCAGATATTTCAAATTTTAAATTTAAACTGGAAAACCTCCGTGTATTACTAGGGGAGGTGTTAGCGGCTCTGAATGATTGTAACACAGTTGCAATACCAGAGAAAATGTGTAGGTTGGATAAATATTTTGCGGTACCGACGAGTACTGAGGTTTTTCCTATACCTAAGAGACTTACTGAAATTGTTACTAAGGAGTGGGATAGACCCGGTGTGCCGTTCTCACCCCCTCCGATATTTAGAAAAATGTTTCCAATAGACGCCACCACAAGGGACTTATGGCAAACGGTCCCTAAGGTGGAGGGAGCAGTTTCTACCTTAGCTAAGCGTACCACTATCCCGGTGGAGGATAGCTGTGCTTTTTCAGATCCAATGGATAAAAAGTTAGAGGGTTACCTTAAGAAAATGTTTGTTCAACAAGGTTTTATATTGCAACCCCTTGCATGCATTGCGCCGATCACGGCTGCAGCGGCATTCTGGATTGAGTCTCTGGAAGAGAACATTGGTTCAGCTACTCTGGACGACATTACGGACAGGCTTAGAGTCCTTAAACTAGCTAATTCATTCATTTCGGAGGCCGTAGTACATCTTACTAAACTTACGGCGAAGAATTCAGGATTCGCCATTCAGGCACGCAGGGCGCTGTGGCTAAAATCCTGGTCAGCTGATGTTACTTCTAAGTCTAAATTGCTTAATATACCTTTCAAAGGGTAGACCTTATTCGGGCCCGGGTTGAAAGAGATTATCGCTGACATTACAGGAGGTAAAGGCCATGCCCTGCCTCAGGACAAAGCCAAAGCCAAGACTAGACAGTCTAATTTTCGTTCCTTTCGTAATTTCAAAGCAGGAGCAGCATCAACTTCCTCTGCACCAAAACAGGAAGGAGCTGTTGCTCGCTACAGACAAGGCTGGAAACCTAACCAGTCCTGGAACAAGGGCAAGCAGACTAGGAAACCTGCTGCTGCCCCTAAAACAGCATGAATTGAGGGCCCCCGATCCGGGATCGGATCTAGTGGGGGGCAGACTTTCTCTCTTCGCCCAGGCTTGGGCAAGAGATGTTCAGGATCCCTGGGCGCTAGAGATAATATCTCAGGGATACCTTCTGGACTTCAAATACTCTCCTCCAAGAGAGAGATTTCATCTGTCAAGATTGTCAACAATCCAGACAAAGAAAGAGGCGTTTCTACGCTGCGTACAAGAGCTCTTGTTAATGGGAGTAATCCATCCAGTTCCAAGATCGGAACAGGGACAGGGGTTTTACTCAAATCTGTTTGTGGTTCCCAAAAAAGAGGGAACTTTCAGACCAATCCTGGACTTAAAGATCCTAAACAAATTCCTAAGAGTTCCATCGTTCAAGATGGAGACTATTCGGACAATTTTACCTATGATCCAAGAGGGTCAATACATGACCACTGTAGATTTAAAAGATGCTTACCTTCACATACCGATTCACAAAGATCATTATCGGTACCTAAGGTTTGCCTTCCTAGACAGGCATTACCAGTTTGTGGCTCTTCCATTCGGATTGGCTACAGCTTCAAGAATCTTCACAAAGGTTCTGGGTGCTCTTCTGGCGGTACTAAGACCGCGGGGAATCTCGGTAGCTCCATACCTAGACGACATTCTGATACAAGCTTCAAGCTTTCAAACTGCCAAGTCTCATACAGAGTTAGTGCTGGCATTTCTAAGGTCACATGGATGGAAGGTGAACGAAAAGAAAAGTTCACTCGTTCCACTCACAAGAGTTCCCTTCCTGGGGACTCTTATAGATTCTGTAGAAATGAAGATTTACCTGACAGAGGACAGGCTAACAAGACTTCAAAGTGCTTGCCGCACCCTTCATTCCATTCAACACCCGTCAGTGGCTCAATGCATGGAGGTAATCGGCTTAATGGTAGCGGCAATGGACATAGTACCCTTTGCACGCTTACACCTCAGACCACTGCAACTGTGCATGCTAAGTCAGTGGAATGGGGATTACTCAGACTTATCCCCTTCTCTGAATCTGGATCAAGAGACCAGAAATTCTCTTCTATGGTGGCTTTCTCGGCCACATCTGTCCAGGGGGATGCCATTCAGCAGACCAGACTGGACAATTGTAACAACAGACGCCAGCCTTCTAGGTTGGGGTGCCGTCTGGAATTCTCTGAAGGCTCAGGGACAATGGAGTCAGGAGGAGAGTCTCCTGCCAATAAACATTCTGGAATTGAGAGCAGTTCTCAATGCCCTCCTGGCTTGGCCCCAGTTGACAACTCGGGGGTTCATCAGGTTTCAGTCGGACAACATCACGACTGTAGCTTACATCAACCATCAGGGAGGGACAAGAAGCTCCCTAGCTATGATGGAAGTATCAAAGATAATTTGCTGGGCAGAGTCTCACTCTTGCCACCTGTCAGCAATCCACATCCCGGGAGTGGAGAACTGGGAGGCGGATTTCTTAAGTCGTCAGACTTTTCATCCGGGGGAGTGGGAACTTCATCCGGAGGTCTTTGCCCAAATACTTCGACGTTGGGGCAAGCCAGAGATAGATCTCATGGCGTCTCGACAGAACGCCAAGCTTCCTCGTTACGGGTCCAGATCCAGGGATCCAGGAGCAGTCCTGATAGATGCTCTGACAGCACCTTGGGACTTCAGGATGGCTTACGTGTTTCCACCCTTCCCGTTGCTTCCTCGATTGATTGCCAGAATCAAACAAGAGAGAGCATCAGTGATTCTAATAGCACCTGCGTGGCCACGCAGGACTTGGTATGCAGACCTGGTGGACATGTCATCCTGTCCACCTTGGTCTCTACCTCTGAAACAGGACCTTCTGATACAGGGTCCCTTCAAACATCAAAATCTAACTTCTCTGAAGCTGACTGCTTGGAAATTGAACGCTTGATTTTATCAAGACGTGGATTTTCTGAGTCAGTTATTGATACCTTAATACAGGCTAGGAAACCTGTTACCAGAAAGATTTACCATAAGATATGGCGTAAATACCTATATTGGTGTGAATCCAAAGGTTACTCTTGGAGTAAGGTTAGGATTCCTAGGATATTGTCTTTTCTACAAGAAGGTTTAGAAAAGGGTTTATCTGCTAGTTCATTAAAGGGACAGATCTCAGCTCTGTCCATTCTGTTACACAAACGTCTGTCAGAAGTTACTGACGTCCAGGCTTTTTGTCAGGCTTTGGCCAGAATTAAGCCTGTGTTTAAAACTGTTGCTCCACCATGGAGTTTAAACCTTGTTCTTAATGTTTTACAGGGCGTTCCGTTTGAACCCCTTCATTCCATTGATATAAAGTTGTTATCTTGGAAAGTTCTATTTTTAATGGCTATTTCCTCGGCTCGAAGAGTCTCTGAATTATCAGCCTTACATTGTGATTCTCCTTATTTGATTTTTCATTCGGATAAGGTAGTCCTGCGTACTAAACCTGGGTTCTTACCTAAGGTAGTTACTAACAGGAATATCAATCAAGAGATTGTTGTTCCTTCTTTATGCCCAAATCCTTCTTCAAAGAAGGAACGTCTACTGCACAACCTGGATGTAGTCCGTGCTCTAAAATTTTACTTACAGGCAACTAAGGAATTTCGACAAACGTCTTCTCTGTTTGTCATTTACTCTGGGCAGAGGAGAGGTCAAAAAGCTTCCGCTACCTCTCTTTCTTTTTGGCTTCGTAGCATAATTCGTTTAGCTTATGAGACTGCTGGACAGCAGCCTCCTGAAAGAATTACAGCTCATTCTACTAGAGCTGTGGCTTCCACTTGGGCCTTCAAGAATGAGGCCTCTGTTGAACAGATTTGCAAGGCTGCAACTTGGTCTTCGCTTCATACTTTTTCCAAATTTTACAAATTTGACACTTTTGCTTCTTCGGAGGCTATTTTTGGGAGAAAGGTTCTTCAAGCAGTGGTTCCTTCTGTATAAAGAGCCTGCCTATCCCTCCCGTCATCCGTGTACTTTTGCTTTGGTATTGGTATCCCAGAAGTAATGATGACCCGTGGACTGATCACACTTAACAGAAGAAAACATAATTTATGCTTACCTGATAAATTCCTTTCTTCTGTAGTGTGATCAGTCCACGGCCCGCCCTGTTTTTAAGGCAGGTAAATATTTTTTAATTTATACTCCAGTCACCACTTCACCCTTGGCTTTTCCTTTCTCGTTGGTCCTTGGTCGAATGACTGGGAGTGACGTAGAGGGGAGGAGCTATATGCAGCTCTGCTGGGTGAATCCTCTTGCACTTCCTGTTGGGGAGGAGTAATATCCCAGAAGTAATGATGACCCGTGGACTGATCACACTACAGAAGAAAGGAATTTATCAGGTAAGCATAAATTATGTTTTTCTAATATGTAGTGTTCCTAGGTTCAGGTCTATGGTAACACTGGTGTCTGATTTCTGTCCATTATCTAATTTCAAGTGTTATGAGTATACTTTCGTATTTAGCAGTGGAAACGAGCCGTTTTATGTATACATAAGTGTTTCGAAGAGTAGTTAGCTGAGATCAGTAGCATTGATCTATTGGTGTATTTCTTAACATGTTCTATAACCCTCATTTATCGAATAAGATGATTTTTTTACCATGTTTTGTGTTATCATATTTGTTGCATTGTAGAAACCCTGTTGGAGAGAGGCTAACACTTGGGTATGCTTAGAGCTGACATATGTGACAAAAGGGCAACAAAAGGGGAGGAGATTTTGTAAATAGCACTCTATTGCTGGTGGGTGAATGGTTTCAGAGACACCCCTATGACAATGGTTATCAAGGTCTTCCAATTTATCTGTGAGAGCTTGTATCGAATCATTATGGTGCTGGAGCTCTGTAGAAATCTTAGTAGTGGAGGCCTGGGCAATCTCAACCTGTGTTACTCTTTTATCTAGAGTGTTAATGTCCTTTCTCAGATCATTGAAAAGGCTGCGCATCTCCTGCATGACGTTTTTAATGTTTTCTTTTGAAGAAAGGTGTTGCAGGTCCTCTTTTGTAAGGTGTTGAGTTTGTTGGTCAGCCTGATGTATTTGTGCTGATGTTGCTTGCTGGTGAGTAGCCATTTCTTCCAATGTAGAATTCTTAGATGGTTCAATTTGTCTTAGATACTTGCTAAGAGGCCTTGTGGATGTATTCTTATCTGCCTTATGTTTTTTGTTAGGCATTACACGGTGACTCTACCCACAAATGACAGGAATATCTATTTGGTGTGGTATGAGTTAGAGTGTTCTCCTTATTGGTTGTAGATTAATTATATAGCTGTTAGCATGACTGTGGTAGTCAACAGGTTATAGGTTGCTAAATAAAACTCCTGATGAGCTGCTAGTATCACATTAAAGCTGTGTTTAGAAGCTCATTGGGGGCTGTGTGCTTTTGCGCCAGGGATTTTAATGACTTTAACTATTTGCAATACTAATAATACTTTATCTGAGGTCTTATTCTGCCCTGAACGTTAGTTTAGAGTTCAAAGATGTATTCCTATTAGTCACTGCTTATATGTCAAAAACGGTCTCCCAAATATATTGGACTTAGTGACATCTGGAAGCTTGTTTTCAATCAATGTCTCCACAATGCCCTATATCAATCATCAACCGTGAACTCGCTGTTCCCTAGCAATGAAGTAGGTTTCCTGTATTTTGACTTGGACAGAGAGCAAGCTTTGTACAATTTCTGATATTCATATACAAATTGTAAACAACTAGGAAGCAGTCTTTCTCAGTCGCCTATTCTTTCATTCAGGGGAATGGTCTCTCCATCTGGATGTCTTCTACCGGATCTTGATCTATGGGGACTTCCAGAAATAGACCTGAATCCCCATAAGCCCCCTACTATAATAACCCCTAACCTGCCACATAGCCCACCTCAAAGTCCCCACTACACTATTAACTCCTAAACTGCCACACCCCTATTGCAAAGTAGCCAACTACAATATTAACCCCTGAACCACCACAATCCCATTGCAAAGTAACACACTACACTGTTAAAGGGCCAGTAAACATAGAAAACAATGTTATATAATTCTGCACATAGTGCAGAATTATATAACATTATATTAGTGCTAGCTTTATAGAACCTAATATTGCCTGTGAACTTTTATTTAAAAAAGAGTGTTTTCCAGACCCGCTCTCTGTGCTCTACTGAGCGGGTCTGTTTTTTACACTGAGCGCATCTGGCCAGCTGTCTAGTCACAGCCCGGCCCGACCGCGCCATTACACTCAGTTCAGCTCGCTCCTGCTCTGTCTGACAGCGGGAGCGAGCTGCACTGAGTGTAATGGCGCAGTCGGGCTGTGACTAGACAGCTGGCCAGATGCACTCGGTGTAAAAAACAGACCAGCTCAGTAGAGCACAGAGAGTGGGTCTGGAAAACACTATTTTTTAATAAACGTTCACAGGCAATATTAGGTTCTATTTAGCTAGCACTAATATAATGTTATATAATTCTGCACTATGTGCAGAATTATATAATATTATTTTCTATGTTTACTGGCCCTTTAAGCCCTAAAACGCCACAACCCGCATCTCAAAATAACCCACTACAATATTAACCCCTAAACCACCACAACCCCAATTAAAAAGGTAACTCACTACACTATTAACCCCATAAACTTTCACAAGCCTCATCCCAAAGTATCCCACTAAC
>NW_026512113.1:0-19730 GCF_027579735.1 Bombina bombina
CCCCCACCCCACAATTGTCCCCGCCATCTTAAGTACTGGCAGAAACTCTGCCAGTACTAAAATAAAAGGTATTTGGCCCTTTTTTAAAAAAAAAAAAGAAGCATATTTACATATGCTGATGTGTACGATCCCCCCTTAGACCCCAACCTCACTGATCCCCCCTAAAAAGCTCTATAACCCTCCCACTCTAAACTTAATGGGCGCCATCTTGGGTACTGGCAGCTGTCTGCCAGTACCCAGTTTAGAAGAAAAAAATGGGGGTTTTTTTACATTTATTAAAAGTTTTCTGTAGTGTAGCTTCCCCCCACACAAAACCAACCCCCCACCCCTCCATGATCCCCTCCATGATCACTTTTTGTGCTTAGATTTGGGTCTTATTTATTAATACCATTTCCGTAGTGTAGCGGTTCCCACCCGCTCCCGCCCCGTGCACGCGCCCGCCCCGCCACCCTCCGTGCACGCGCGCGCGCGCCCGTGCGCGCCCCCGACGATCGCGCCCCCGATCCCGCCCCCCTTGACGTCATGCGGCACACCGATGGCCGCCCACCCGCCTCCCAAGTCGGCTCCCACCCACCAAACGAAACCGGCCATCGATGTCCGGTGCAGAGAGGGCCACAGAGTGGCTCTCTCTGCATCGGATGGCCGTAAAAGGTTATTGCAGGATGCCTCCATATCGAGGCATCACTGCAATAACCGGAAAGCAGCTGGAAGCGAGCAGGATCGCTTCCAGCTGCTTTCCACACCGAGGACGTGCAGGGTACGTCCTCAGGCGTTAACTGCCTTTTTTTTGAGGACGTACCCTGCACGTCCTCGGTCATTAAGGGGTTAAGCTGCCTTACACTAAAACCTAACATTACAAAAGTAAAAAAACCTACCATAACAAAAAATAAAAAAACACTAAAATTACAAAAAATAAAAAAACACTAAAATTACCAAAAATAAAAAAACCTACCATTACAAAAAATAACAAAATTATCCAAAGCAATAAAAATTATTCCTATTGTAATACCCTGGTTTAAAAAAAAACACCTCAAAATAAAAAACCCTAATCTATAATAAACTACCAAGGGCCCTTAAAAGGGCCTTCTGTAGGGCATTGCAACCCCCCCCCCTAACAGTATACAAACCCCCACCCCCAAAAAAACACAAAATAAAAATAAAGTAAAACCTAATCTTCTCATTGCCCTGAAAAGGGCATTTGTATGGGCATTGCCTTTAAAAGGGCATTCAGCTCTTTTGCTGCCCATTAAAAATAAATGGCTATTCTAAAAAAAAATAAACACCCCAAAAAGAAAAAAAAAAAAACACTACACAAAATAATGAATGAATTATCCAAAATAATACAAATTATTCCTATTCTTATACCCACTTAAAAAGCACACCCCAAAATAAAAGAACCCTAATCTATAATAAACTACCAATAGCCCTTAAAAAGGCCTTTTGTAGGGCATTGCCCTAAAGAAATCAGCTATTTTTCTAAAAATAAAAACAAACACCCCCTGACATTACAAACCCCCACCCCCCAAACTCACAAAATAAAAAAACCTAACTAAAAAAACCTAAGCTACCAGCATTCAGCTCTTTTAAGAAATGCCCAAACCCTAATCTAAAAAAAAAACACCCCAAAAAACCTTTAAAAAACCTAACACTAACCCCTCTTTAGGTACTCACAGTTGCTGAAGTCCCGCTTGAATGATCTTTATCCCGGCGGCTCCATCTTCATCCATCGCGGGGACCGGCATCTTCTTCATCCTGTGGAGGCGGAGCGGGTCGATAGGCGGAGGTCCAGACGAAGGACCAAGGCGGGAGGTTCAGACGGAGCTCCATCGATCCGACGTGGAGGTCTTCTTTATGCGATCATCTGCCGCACGAGGGATTCAAATGCAAGGTACCCCTTTTATACTGGAGGTACCATTGCATTTCTATTGGCTGAAAAATTTAAATCAGCCAATAGGAATTAGGGCTGCTAAAATCATATTGGCTGTTCAAATCAGCCAATAGTTTTTAAGCAGCTCTCATTCCTATTGTCTGATTCGAATCAGCAAATGTAATTGATAGTTATTTTAATTTTAGTCTAATAGTAATGTTAGTTTAATTTATAGTTTAAACTTAGGCCTAGATTTAGATCGTCTGGGGGGGCCGAAACAATCGTCTGGGGTTGTCATGTTCCTTGTTCAGAGGAGAATTGCCTGGTATTTCGGGGCTGGACTGACCATGTCGGCGGGATCAGACTGATATACTACAGGAAAGTTTTCCTCTGTGAAAAGCACAATTGGGCAGAAAGAAGCTACTACCAGGTGGCAACCGGGCCATAGAACAAGCTATTGATGCTGCTGTTCGTTCCTGGCAGACTGCTTCTCATTCTGTTTTGCTGCTAAAATCATATTGGCTGTTCAAATCAGCCAATAGTTTTTAAGCAGCTCTCATTCCTATTGTCTGATTCGAATCAGCAAATGTAATTGATAGTTATTTTAATTTTAGTCTAATAGTAATGTTAGTTTAATTTATAGTTTAAACTTAGGCCTAGATTTAGAGTTGGGCGGTAGCCGTCAAAACCAGCGTTAGAGGCTCCTAACGCTGGTTTTGGGCTACCGCCGGTATTTAGAGTCAGTCATTAAAGGGTCTAACGCTCACTTTCCAGCCGCGGACTTTTCCATACCGCAGATCCCCCTACGTCATTTGCGTATCCTATCTTTTCAATGGGATTTTTCTAACGCCGGTATTTAGAGTCGTGGCTGAAGTGAGCATTAGAAATCTAACGCCAAAACTCCAGCCGCAGAAAAAAGTCAGTAGTTAAGAGCTTTCTGGGCTAACGCCGGTTTATAAAGGTCTTAACTACTGTGCTCTAAAGTACACTAACACCCATAAACTACCTATGTACCCCTAAACCGAGGTCCCCCCACATCGCCGCCACTCGATTAAATTTTTTTAACCCCTAATCTGCCGACCGCCACCTACGTTATACTTATGTACCCCTAATCCTCTTGCCCCTAACACTGCCGACCCCCTATATTATATTTATTAACCCCTAACCTGCCCCCCACAATGTCGCCGCCAGCTACCTACAATAATTAACCCCTAATCTGCCGACCGCAAAGCGCCGCCACCTACGTTATCCTTATGTACCCCTAATCTATTGCCCCTAACACTGCCGACCCCTATATTATATTTATTAACCCCTAATCTGCCCCCCTCAACGTCGCCTCCACCTGCCTACACTTATTAACCCCTAATCTGCCGAGCGGACCGCACCGCTACTATAATAAAGTTATTAACCCCTAAATCCGCCTCACTCCCGCCTCAATAACCCTATAATAAATAGTATTAACCCCTAATCTGCCCTCCCTAACATCGCCGACACCTAACTTCAATTATTAACCCCTAATCCTGCCGACCGAATCTCGCCGCTACTGTAATAAATGGATTAACCCCTAAAGCTAAGTCTAACCCTAACACTAACACCCCCCTAAGTTAAATATAAGTTAAATCTAACGAAATAAATTAACTCTTATTAAATAAATTATTCCTATTTAAAGCTAAATACCTGTAAAATAAACCCTAATATAGCTACAATATAAATTATAATTATATTATAGCTATTTTAGGATTTATATTTATTTTACAGGTAACTTTGTATTTATTTTAACCAGGTACAATAGCTATTAAATAGTTAAGAACTATTTAATAGCTAAAATAGTTAAAATAATTACAAAATTACCTGTAAAATAAATCCTAACCTAAATTACAATTAAACCTAACACTACACGATCAATAAATTAATTAAATAAAATACCTACAATTATCTACAATTAAACCTAACACTACACTATCAATAAATTAATTAAATACAATATCTACAAATAAATACAATGAAATAAACTAACTAAAGTACAAAAAATAAAAAAGAACTAAGTTACAAAAAAATAAAAAAATATTTACAAACATTAGAAAAATATTACAACAATTTTAAACTAATTACACCTACTCTAAGCCCCCTAATAAAATAACAAAGCCCCCCAAAATAAAAAAAATGCCCTACCCTATACTAAATTTAAAAAGTTCAAAGCTCTTTTACCTTACCAGCCCTGAACAGGGCCCTTTGCGGGGCATGCCCCAAAGAATTCAGCTCTTTTGCCTGTAAAAAAACACATACAATACCCCCCCCAACATTACAACCCACCACCCACATACCCCTAATCTAACCCAAACCCCCTTAAATAAACCTAACACTAAGCCCCTGAAGATCTTCCTACCTTATCTTCACCATACCAGGTTCACCAATCCGTCCTCGGAAGTCTTGATCCAAGCCTCGGAAGTGTTGATCCAAGCCCAAGCGGGGGGCTGAAGAGTGACGATCATCCTCGGGCTGAAGTCTGTTTTTATCATCGTCGGTAGCTATTACTTCAGGTTTCGGCATTTATACTTCCTGTTGATGTTTTGTGTCTTATTTCCGGTATCGGAAATGACGTCTTTTGCGTCACTTCCAGTTTCGGAATGTCAACAGTTTCTGTATGTTTATATACCAATTTTTAGGTGTTTATAATAAGGGCTGTTGTGGGGGCTTATTTTTACTTTATGTTAGTCCTCAATGGTGTCTGGACTCAACTGTCTCAGTTTTTATATATTATATAATATGCTTACATATTTTTAGTTGTGGAGAAACCTTATAACGGTTATGGGTAATATAAACACAATCCTTTCTAGTAGATCAATGTATATTAATAGCATTGGTACACGGATATAGTGTGTATTTGGGCTAATTCTTGAAGTCTAGTTTTGTGTGCAATATCCATGTTAAAAATAACAGATAAAAGATGGTAGATAAAAATGTGAATTCTTAAAAATATATACTGTATATATTTTCTTTAAAGCATAAAATATTCCAAAAATTTTTAAAATTTCTAAAACATCTCATCTAAAAGGTCATATTTAAAAGCCTGTTTTTGTATAAAGAGCAAGGGTTCCTAATTTCCTGGTATCATCTTATAACCATAATGGATTAAGGCTAAGTGATGTGTATATGTGTGTGCCTCCTCCTGCCATGAAGTAATGCGAATGGTAGGTGTCAAAATAGTTAGACTGTCCTGGAGAGTACCATAATAAGGATATGATGGAGAGATTGTACCACTAATAATGGAAGTATAAGATATAATGTGATCCCCGGTTGTCATGTAATCTATCTTTTTGTCTTAATTCTAATTAAAAAGCTAGTGTGATAACACATGCAATCAAGTAATAAATAGGATAAAAGATAGCGTAAAGGATATTATAGGCAGTAGATAAATTAATAAATATGAATATAAATTAAAATTTTGATTTTTTATCTGGATTTTTAGTCCTTTCTTAGGGATAGTAGGTGTGACAGATCTTCTTTCTGATTAAGACCCTTAGGGAAGAGGCAGTCTAACATAAAAATCCATTTGGACTCATTGTATAATAGTTTTTTCTCATGATTGCCCCCTCTCCAATCATATTTGACCTTCTCTATTCCAAAGTATTTTAGATCTTTTGGATTGCCTCCATGTTTTGTTGAGAAATGTTTGTATAACGGAGTTTCCGTATTGTTTTTCTCGATACACAATATATGTTCTCTGATTCTGTCTTTAAGAGTTCTTGAGGTTTGACCCACATATTGTAAGCCGCAAGTGCAAGAGATTACATATATTACACTTCTGTCACTGAATCTAATGAGATCTCGAATCTTGTGTTGTTCTCTCTTGTGGTGAGAAGTGAATTTGTTAGTTTTTAGACCGTTCTTGCAGGCCTTACACTTCGGGCACGGGAAGAAACCCCTTACTGTTTTCCCTTGATAATCAGTTATATTTGAGGTCTTATCCCTTGGGACACTGGGAGCCAGCATGTTTTTCAAATTGTTCGCTTTTCTATAAATGAACCTTGGATTTGATATGAGTTTCTCGCCTATTATATCGTCCTCCTTTAGTACTCTCCAATGTTTCTTGACAATCTTTTCGATGATATGTTTGTTGGCACAATATTCGGTGATCATAGGCACATCGATAGTATTATCATCTGTTCTTGATGTTTGTTTTGTTTTGGATTTTATAAGATTATTTCTGTCGATGTTACATACTTCTTCTATTTTCTCTTCTATGATCTCCTTGTCATAGCCTCTATCCACAAACTTTTGCTTCAATATGTTTGCTTGTTCCTCCCATTTGTGTGGGTTGGAACAGTTCTTTCTCACTCTTAGCAGTTGACCCTTTGGGATATTTGCTTTCCATATTGGGTGGTGACAACTCATACTGTGTATATAGTTGTTGCAATCGACCTTCTTAAAGAAGGTCGATGTCTCAATCTGACCATCAATGATTTCTATTGATAGATCAAGGAAATTGATTTTCGTCGAACTATGTTCATATGTGAATTTAAGATTCATTTCGTTTTTGTTCATCACGTCAAATGTATACTTGAGGTCTTCCAGTGAGCCTTTCCAGATTATCAGAATATCATCGATATATCTTGAGTAGAGGACCAGGTCCACGCCGGCTGGGCATGAGTCCCAGAAAATCTGTTCCTATTTTCCCATATATAGATTCGCATAGCTCGGCGCGAACCTGGTCCCCATCGCTGTGCCGCACATTTGTTTGTAGAATTTCTTATTGTGACAAAAGTAATTGTGGCATAAGATGAATCTTATGCTATCCAGTATGAACTTTCGTTGATCCTCTGGAACTTCTTGGTCTTTCTTGAGAAATGATTCCACCGCTTCCACGCCCTTTTCATGGGGGATGCTTGTATACAGCGAGGTGACATCGCATGTTGCCATAATATATTTTTTAGTCCCAAGTCACTTTTCTAAAATTGATAAGACCCTGAGTAGAATCTCTCAGGTATGACGGAAGCTTGGTGACGTATTTCTGTACATTCTTGTCGACATATTCAGAGAGGTTGCATGATAGTGAGCCAATCCCTGATATTATCGGCCTTCCTGGCGGGTTTTCTATGGATTTATGAATTTTAGGCAATTGATAGAATACTGGAGTTTTTGGGTATTGTGTCTTGATATAACTAAACTCTTTATCGTTTAGTATTCCTTTTTCTTTTGCCTTGGTTAGTAGATCTTCTAATTCATTTTTGTAACTTGTCACTGGGTTATTGCATAGTTTATGGTAAGTTTTCTCATCGTTGAGGATCCGTCTACATTCTCCATTGTATTTCTCCCGGTCCATTATGACGATTCCGCCACCTTTATCCGCTGGCTTGATTGTCAAATTGTGGTTTCTTTCTAGTCTCTTTATTGTATCTATTTGAGACTTTGTAAGATTTTGTTTAATCTAATTGTTTTTTTTCAGACTTATATCTCTGATGTCTCTACATACATTGGATTCGAATGTCTCAATGGCATTTCCCTTGTTGTTGATAGGGTAGAAGGTGGATCTGGGTTTCAGATCCGTGTGTACGAATCTGTCCTCTATGTGTTGTCTCTGTTGTGTTGTATACAGTTCATTTGGAGGTTTCAAGAAATATCTTTTTAAAGTCAGTTTCCTGACAAGTTCCTTTATGTTTATGAAAGTCTGGAACTTATTCATCCCCTTGGCTGGGGCAAAGCTTAAGCCATAGCTTAATACAGATGTCTCTTTGTCAGACAGTGTTGTGGAGCTCAAATTGTATATCCCTTTTATATCCGTTCGGTTGCTTATTGTACCGTTATCCTTAATCTCTGGAGTGTTATTTTGTTGTCCCATCGGTTTCTTATTTACTTTTCGACCCCCTCTTTTTCCCCTAAAGGTCTTCTTTTTGTATGGGGCTTTCTGGCTCCTCTAGGTCTTTGTTCTTTCTTTTTAGTGGGAGTCTTTCTTTTTCCTTCTCCCTGGGAGGTTGAGGACTCTCCCCTAAAAAAGTATGTCTAGAAGTAGAGGTTAGGTCAGAGATTCTGATATGTACCGGGGTCTTGTCTGCCTTTTGGGTTGGTGCGGTTTGCGCATGTGTGCGGTAATCTACATTCTGATTGCATGAAAAGTTATCCCCTGTACTTCTTTCGTTAAATCTATTACGATATGGTGGGGATTGCTCCCTCCAGCTTTGTCTGTGATATGTCCTTCTATCAGTTTTATATGTGTTGGGATTATGTCTGTTGTCGTAATTCCCATAATTATGACTGTTTTTTATTGTCATTATATGGATAATGTCTGTCGTCAGAGAAGGATATTCTTCTTTCATAGGTGTCTCTCAAAGGGGGACCTCTCATATATTCATGATAACTGTTAGAGTAATTTCTTTGGTAAGATCTATTGTGGTCATAGTGGGGTCTATTATCATATTGTGGTCCATCATTGTAATTTATATAGTTATGTCTAGTCTGATGGCCAAAGTGGTGGTCGTGCCTTCCCCCATCTAGACCCACAATCAGAATTTCTTCTGTCACTTTCCCTATGTTTTTGTGGCCTTCCTTCATATCTATTATTCTCATATTTGTGATATGTGGGTCTATTTCTGTTGTTAAAATAGCCTCTATGTCTTGGAGTTCTATTTTGGGGGTAGTATTTTTCTTTATGATAGCTATATTGACTTCCATATTGGTCTGTGTTGGGTCCTTGTCGCCTATTGTGTTGTGTATTTCGAGCTTCAGTGTTATGGCCATCTGATTTTTGACAGGATGTGTCCTCTCTATTTGTGTGTGGGGATTCTTCTGTCTCCATATCTTTAAGCTCATTTTGTTTTTTAATCTCTAGATCTCTATTTAGTTTTCTTGTCTTTTTGTTAATTATGTCTTCCCTTATTTTCGTGACTCTTTTAACCAAATTCTCCTTTCTTTCTAATATCTCTTTGGCTTCTGATTTTGTTGTGTCAATATTGTTTATTATGACTTCATCTTCTTTGATCTCTTTATCTAATTTATTGATTAGAAAGGATCTATATTCGATGATTAGTTTCATAAGTTCTCTTGATGTGTCTAGCAATATTTTTGCCCATTTTTCTGCATACTGTGGGTCCATCCAACTGAAAGGCACAATCTTTTTTGACACTAAGGCCCTTAGGTATAATGCCCAGTTCTAGACATTTATTTAAAAAAGAAATTTCCGCTTTTTATATTTTACCTCTGATGTTAATAGTTTTTCTAAACTTTTGAAAATGGAGGCAATGTCTAGTTTATCTGGGTCACTGTCAGTATTAGAAGAAATGTCTAAGGTAATATCTTTCCTTAGTGTGGTAAGTGAGTCCATAATGATATCTGTGGGGGTACTGTGTGTGTATATAACAACGGCTGGATATGTCTACTTGCAGCTTAGATTACTTGCTAGGTTACAGATCACAAAAGCAAATGGGTTGTAAACTGAGCGCTGTAGAATCCTAATGCTCTCCTCCTGAATAGTCCCCTAGCGGACTGATAGAGACAAAATGTGTGTGAGGTGAAGGGAGCACAATTTATTGTATATCCTTTTTTTATACGATTTTTCACCACAGAACATTTGCAGGGACCCAATTGCTCACTATTTTTTGAACTTTGGATACTCACCATTTTAACGGATTCATTTTATCATTGACTATTTATTATTGACTATTTCATATTGACTATTTCCACTAATTTTGAGGACACATATTTGTGATTTGCAATTTTTTGGATCAATTTTTGGATCAACTTTTAGATTTTTTGGATTACTTTTTTGGCACATTAGGATTTTCTTTTGGGATTAGTCAACGGACTTTCTACCACATAGTAAGACACTTGTAGATATTATATATTTCTTGTTGGACATTCATTTAATCTATATTTTATTTGTTTTTTTCTCATATTTTAACGTGGTGTATCGGAAATCATATTTATAAACTGCTAGAATTACCATCATCGTCTGTACTAACCATTGTTTTTATTTGTATTTTTGTATTTTAATATTTTTATCATGGATCCATGTTATTGCATATTATAGATTGTATAATATTATATGTATGTACCTGTATTAAATATTTTTAGACCTTGGTACCCCCACATCTCATATCAGTCATATGCCATTTACACCTCATATCCTATTTAATCTCTAAGCGCTCCCTTCACCTCACACACATTTTGTCTCTATCAGTCCGCTAGGGGACTATTCAGGAGGAGAGCATTAGGATTCTACAGCGCTCAGTTTACAACCCATTTGCTTTTGTGATCTGTAACCTAGCAAGTAATCTAAGCTGCAAGTAGACATATCCAGCCAGTGTTATATACACACACAGTACCCCCACAGATATCATTATGGACTCACTTACCACACTAAGGAAAGATATTACCTTAGACATTTCTTCTAATACTGACTGACAGTGACCCAGATAAACTAGACATTGCCTCCATTTTCAAAAGTTTAGAAAAACTATTAACATCAGAGGTAAAATATAAAGCGGAAATTTCTTTTTTAAATAAATGTCTAGAACTGGGCATTATACCTAAGGGCCTTAGTGTCAAAAAAAGATTGTGCCTTTCAGTTGGATGACCCACAGTATGCAGAAAAATGGGCAAAAATATTGCTAGACACATCAAGAGAACTTATGAAACTAATCATTGAATATAGATCCTTTCTAATCAATAAATTAGATAAAGAGATCAAAGAAGATGAAGTCATAATAAACAATATTGACACAACAGAATCAGAAGCCAAAATGAGATATTAGAAAGAAAGGAGAATTTGGTTAAAAGAGTCACGAAAATAAGGGAAGACATAATTAACAAAAAGACAAGAAAACTAAATAGAGATCTAGAGATTAAAAAACAAAATGAGCTTAAAGATATGGAGACAGAAGAATCCCCACACACAAATAGAGAGGACACATCCTGTCAAAAATCAGATGACCATAACACTGAAGCTCGAAATACACAACACAATAGGCGACAAGGACCCAACACAGACCAATATGGAAGTCAATATAGCTATCATAAAGAAAAATACTACCCCCAAAATAGAACTCCAAGACATAGAGGCTATTTTAACAACAGAAATAGACCCACATATCACAAATATGAGAATAATAGATATGAAGGAAGGCCACAAAAACATAGGGAAAGTGACAGAAGAAATTCTGATTGTGGTCTAGATGGGGGAAGGCACGACCACCACTTTGGCCATCAGACTAGACATAACTATATAAATTACAATGATGGACCACAATATGATAATAGACCCCACTATGACCACAATAGATCTTACCAAAGAAATTACTCTAACAGTTATCATGAATATATGAGAGGTCCCCCTTTGAGAGACACCTATGAAAGAAGAATATCCTTCTCTGACGACAGACATTATCCATATAATGACAATAAAACAGTCCATAATTATGGGAATTACGACAACAGACATAATCCCAACACATATAAAACTGATAGAAGGACATATCACAGACAAAGCTGGAGGGAGCAATCCCCACCATATCGTAATAGATTTAACGAAAGAAGTACAGGGGATAACTTTTCATGCAATCAGAATGTAGATTACCGCACACATGCGCAAACCGCACCAACCCAAAAGGCAGACAAGACCCCTGTACATATCAGAATCTCTGACCTAACCTCTACTTCTAGACATACTTTTTTAGGGGAGAGTCCTCAACCTCCCAGTGAGAAGGAAAAAAGAAAGACTCCCACTAAAAAGAAAGAAACAAAGACCTAGAGGAGCCAGAAATCCCCATACAAAAAAGAAGACCTTTAGGGGAAAATGAGGGGGTCGGAAAAGTAAATAAGAAACCGATGGGACAACAAAATAACACTCCAGAGATTAAGGATAACGGTACAATAAGCAACCGAACGGATATAAAAGGGATATACAATTTGAGCTCCACAACACTGTCTGACAAAGAGACATCTGTATTAAGCTATGGCTTAATGCTTTGCCCCAGCCAAGGGGAGATGAATAAGTTCCAGACTTTCATAAACCATAAAGGGAACTAGTCAGGAAACTGACTTTTAAAAAGATATTTCTTGAAAACCTACCAAATGAACTGTATACAACACAACCAGAGACAACACATAGAGGACAGATTCGTACACACGGATCTGAAACCCAGATCCACCTTTCTACCCTATCAACAACAAGGGAAAAGCCCATTGAGACATTCGAATCCAATGTATGTAGAGACATCAGAGATATAAGTCCTGAAAAAAACCAATCAGATTAAACAAAATCTTACAAAGTCTCAAATAGATACAATAAAGAGACTAGAAAGAAACCACAATTTGACAATCAAGGCAGCGGATAAAGGTGGCGGAATCGTCATAATGGACCGGGAGAAATACAATGGAGAATGTAGACGGATCCTACAACGATGAGATAAACTTACCATAAACTATGCATAACCCAGTGACAAGTTACAAAAATGAATTAGAAGATCTACTAACCAAGGCAAAGAAAAAGGAATACTAAACGATAAAGAGTTTAGTTATATCAAGACACAATACCCAAAAACTCCAGTATTCTATCAATTGCCTAAAATTCATAGGATCCATAGAAAAACCCACCAGGAAGGCTGTTAATATCAGGGATTGGCTCACTATCATGCAACCTCTCTGAATATGTCGACAAGAATCTACAGAAATACGTCACCCAAGCTTCCGTCATACCTGAGAGATTCTACTCAGGTCTTATCGATTTTAGAAAAAGTGACTTGGGACCAAAAATATATTATGGCAACATGCGATGTCACCTCGCTGTATACAAGCATCCCCCATGAAAAGGGCGTGGAAGCGGTGGAATCATTTCTCAAGAAAGACCAAGAAGTTCCAGAGGATCAACGAAAGTTCATACTGGATAGCATAAGATTCATCTTATGCCACAATTACTTTTGTCACAATAAGAAATTCTACAAACAAATGTGCGGCACAGCGATGGGGACCAGGTTCGCGCCGAGCTATGCGAATCTATATATGGGAAAATAGGAACAGATTTTCTGGGACTCATGCCCAGCCGGCGCGGACCTGGTCCTCTACTCAAGATATATCGATGATATTCTGATAATCTGGAAAGGCTCACTGGAAGACCTCAAGTATACATTTGACGTGATGAACAAAAACGAAATGAATCTTAAATTCACATATGAACATAGTTCGACGAAAATCAATTTCCTTGATCTATCAATAGAAATCATTGATGGTCAGATTGAGACATCGACCTTCTTTAAGAAGGTCGATTGCAACAACTATATACACAGTATGAGTTGTCACCACCCAATATGGAAAGCAAATATCCCAAAGGGTCAACTGCTAAGAGTGAGAAAGAACTGTTCCAACCCACACAAATGGGAGGAACAAGCAAACATATTGAAGCAAAAGTTTGTGGATAGAGGCTATGACAAGGAGATCATAGAAGAGAAAATAGAAGAAGTATGTAACATCGACAGAAATAATCTTATAAAATCCAAAACAAAACAAACATCAAGAACAGATGATAATACTATCGATGTGCCTATGATCACCGAATATTGTGCCAACAAACATATCATCGAAAAGATTGTCAAGAAACATTGGAGAGTACTAAAGGAGGACGATATAATAGGCGAGAAACTCATATCAAATCCAAGGTTCATTTATAGAAAAGCGAACAATTTGAAAAACATGCTGGCTCCCAGTGTCCCAAGGGATAAGACCTCAAATATAACTGATTATCAAGGGAAAACAGTAAGGGGTTTCTTCCCGTGCCCGAAGTGTAAGGCCTGCAAGAACGGTCTAAAAACTAACAAATTCACTTCTCACCACAAGAGAGAACAACACAAGATTCGAGATCTCATTAGATTCAGTGACAGAAGTGTAATATATGTAATCTCTTGCACTTGCGGCTTACAATATGTGGGTCAAACCTCAAGAACTCTTAAAGACAGAATCAGAGAACATATATTGTGTATCGAGAAAAACAATACGGAAACTCCGTTATACAAACATTTCTCAACAAAACATGGAGGCAATCCAAAAGATCTAAAATACTTTGGAATAGAGAAGGTCAAATATGATTGGAGAGGGGGCAATCATGAGAAAAAACTATTATACAATGAGTCCAAATGGATTTTTATGTTAGACTGCCTCTTCCCTAAGGGTCTTAATCAGAAAGAAGATCTGTCACACCTACTATCCCTAAGAAAGGACTAAAAATCCAGATAAAAAATCAAAATTTTAATTTTATATTCATATTTATTAATTTATCTACTGCCTATAATATCCTTTACGCTATCTTTTATCCTATTTATTACTTGATTGCATGTGTTATCACACTAGCTTTTTAATTAGAATTAAGACAAAAAGATAGATTACATGACAACCGGGGATCACATTATATCTTATACTTCCATTATTAGTGGTACAATCTCTCCATCATATCCTTATTATGGTACTCTCCAGGACAGTCTAACTATTTTGACACCTACCATTCGCATTACTTCATGGCAGGAGGAGGCACACACATATACACATCACTTAGCCTTAATCCATTATGGTTATAAGATGATACCAGGAAATTAGGAACCCTTGCTCTTTATACAAAAACAGGCTTTTAAATATGACCTTTTAGATGAGATGTTTTAGAAATTTTAAAAATTTGTGGAATATTTTATGCTTTAAAGAAAATATATACAGTATATATTTTTAAGAATTCACTTTTTTATCTACCATCTTTTATCTGTTATTTTTAACATGGATATTGCACACAAAACTAGACTTCAAGAATTAGCCCAAATACACACTATATCCGTGTACCAATGCTATTAATATACATTGATCTACTAGAAAGGATTGTGTTTATATTACCCATAACCGTTATAAGGTTTCTCCACAACTAAAAATATGTAAGCATATTATATAATATATAAAACTGAGACAGTTGAGTCCAGACACCATTGAGGACTAACATAAAGTAAAAATAAGCCCCCACAACAGCCCTTATTATAAACACCTAAAAATTGGTATATAAACATACAGAAACTGTTGACATTCCGAAACCGGAAGTGACGCAAAAGACGTCATTTCCGATACCGGAAATAAGACACAAAACATCAACAGGAAGTATAAATGCCGAAACCTGAAGTAATAGCTACCGACGATGATAAAAACAGACTTCAGCCCGAGGATGATCGTCACTCTTCAGCCCCCCGCTTGGGCTTGGATCAACACTTCCGAGGACGGATTGGTGAACCTGGTATGGTGAAGATAAGGTAGGAAGATCTTCAGGGGCTTAGTGTTAGGTTTATTTAAGGGGGTTTGGGTTAGATTAGGGGTATGTGGGTGGTGGGTTGTAATGTTGGGGGGGGTATTGTATGTGTTTTTTTACAGGCAAAAGAGCTGAATTCTTTGGGGCATGCCCCGCAAAGGGCCCTGTTCAGGGCTGGTAAGGTAAAAGAGCTTTGAACTTTTTAAATTTAGTATAGGGTAGGGCATTTTTTTTATTTTGGGGGGCTTTGTTATTTTATTAGGGGGCTTAGAGTAGGTGTAATTAGTTTAAAATTGTTGTAATATTTTTCTAATGTTTGTAAATATTTTTTTATTTTTTGTAACTTAGTTCTTTTTTATTTTTTGTACTTTAGTTAGTTTATTTCATTGTATTTATTTGTAGATATTGTATTTAATTAATTTATTGATAGTGTAGTGTTAGGTTTAATTGTAGATAATTGTAGGTATTTTATTTAATTAATTTATTGATCGTGTAGTGTTAGGTTTAATTGTAATTTAGGTTAGGATTTATTTTACAGGTAATTTTGTAATTATTTTAACTATTTTAGCTATTAAATAGTTCTTAACTATTTAATAGCTATTGTACCTGGTTAAAATAAATACAAAGTTACCTGTAAAATAAATATAAATCCTAAAATAGCTATAATATAATTATAATTTATATTGTAGCTATATTAGGGTTTATTTTACAGGTATTTAGCTTTAAATAGGAATAATTTATTTAATAAGAGTTAATTTATTTCGTTAGATTTAACTTATATTTAACTTAGGGGGGTGTTAGTGTTAGGGTTAGACTTAGCTTTAGGGGTTAATCCATTTATTACAGTAGCGGCGAGATTCGGTCGGCAGATTAGGGGTTAATAATTGAAGTTAGGTGTCGGCGATGTTAGGGAGGGCAGATTAGGGGTTAATACTATTTATTATAGGGTTATTGAGGCGGGAGTGAGGCGGATTAGGGGTTAATAACTTTATTATAGTAGCGGTGCGGTCCGCTCGGCAGATTAGGGGTTAATAAGTGTAGGCAGGTGGAGGCGACGTTGAGGGGGGCAGATTAGGGGTTAATAAATATAATATAGGGGTCGGCAGTGTTAGGGGCAATAGATTAGGGGTACATAAGGATAACGTAGGTGGCGGCGCTTTGCGGTCGGCAGATTAGGGGTTAATTATTGTAGGTAGCTGGCGGCGACATTGTGGGGGGCAGGTTAGGGGTTAATAAATATAATATAGGGGTCGGCAGTGTTAGGGGCAAGAGGATTAGGGGTACATAAGTATAACGTAGGTGGCGGTCGGCAGATTAGGGGTTAAAAAAATTTAATCGAGTGGCGGCGATGTGGGGGGACCTCGGTTTAGGGGTACATAGGTAGTTTATGGGTGTTAGTGTACTTTAGAGCACAGTAGTTAAGACCTTTATAAACCGGCGTTAGCCCAGAAAGCTCTTAACTACTGACTTTTTTCTGCGGCTGGAGTTTTGGCATTAGATTTCTAATGCTCACTTCAGCCACGACTCTAAATACCGGCGTTAGAAAAATCCCATTGAAAAGATAGGATACGCAAATGACGTAGGGGGATCTGCGGTATGGAAAAGTCGCGGCTGGAAAGTGAGCGTTAGACCCTTTAATGACTGACTCTAAATACCGGCGGTAGCCCAAAACCAGCGTTAGGAGCCTCTAACGCTGGTTTTGACGGCTACCGCCCAACTCTAAATCTAGGCCTAAGTTTAAACTATAAATTAAACTAACATTACTATTAGACTAAAATTAAAATAACTATCAATTACATTTGCTGATTCGAATCAGACAATAGGAATGAGAGCTGCTTAAAAACTATTGGCTGATTTGAACAGCCAATATGATTTTAGCAGCAAAACAGAATGAGAAGCAGTCTGCCAGGAACGAACAGCAGCATCAATAGCTTGTTCTATGGCCCGGTTGCCACCTGGTAGTAGCTTCTTTCTGCCCAATTGTGCTTTTCACAGAGGAAAACTTTCCTGTAGTATATCAGTCTGATCCCGCCGACATGGTCAGTCCAGCCCCGAAATACCAGGCAATTCTCCTCTGAACAAGGAACATGACAACCCCAGACGATTGTTTCGGCCCCCCAGACGATCTAAATCTAGGCCTAAGTTTAAACTATAAATTAAACTAACATTACTATTAGACTAAAATTAAAATAACTATCAATTACATTTGCTGATTCGAATCAGACAATAGGAATGAGAGCTGCTTAAAAACTATTGGCTGATTTGAACAGCCAATATGATTTTAGCAGCCCTAATTCCTATTGGCTGATTTAAATTTTTCAGCCAATAGAAATGCAATGGTACCTCCAGTATAAAAGGGGTACCTTGCATTTGAATCCTCGTGCGGCAGATGATCGCATAAAGAAGACCTCCACGTCGGATCGATGGAGCTCCGTCTGAACCTCCGCCTTGGTCCTTCGTCTGGACCTCCGCCTATCGACCGCTCCGCCTCCACAGGGATGAAGAAGATGCCGGTCCCCGCGATGGATGAAGATGGAGCCGCCGGGATAAAGATCATTCAAGCGGGACTTCAGCAACTGTGAGTACCTAAAGAGGGGTTAGTGTTAGGTTTTTTAAAGGTTTTTTGGGGTGTTTTTTTTTTTAGATTAGGGTTTGGGCATTTCTTAAAAGAGCTGAATGCTGGTAGCTTAGGTTTTTTTAGTTAGGTTTTTTTATTTTGTGAGTTTGGGGGGTGGGGGTTTGTAATGTCAGGGGGTGTTTGTTTTTATTTTTAGAAAAATAGCTGATTTCTTTAGGGCAATGCCCTACAAAAGGCCTTTTTAAGGGCTATTGGTAGTTTATTATAGATTAGGGTTCTTTTATTTTGGGGTGTGCTTTTTTAAGTGGGGTATAAGAATAGGAATAATTTGTATTATTTTGGATAATTCATTCATTATTTTGTGTAGTGTTTTTTTTTTTCTTTTTGGGGTGTTTATTTTTTTTAGAATAGCCATTTATTTTTAATGGGCAGCAAAAGAGCTGAATGCCCTTTTAAAGGCAATGCCCATACAAATGCCCTTTTCAGGGCAATGAGAAGATTAGGTTTTACTTTATTTTTATTTTGTGTTTTTTTGGGGGTGGGGGTTTGTATACTGTTAGGGGGGGGGGTTGCAATGCCCTACAGAAGGCCCTTTTAAGGGCCCTTGGTAGTTTATTATAGATTAGGGTTTTTTATTTTGAGGTGTTTTTTTAAACCAGGGTATTACAATAGGAATAATTTTTATTGCTTTGGATAATTTTGTTATTTTTTGTAATGGTAGGTTTTTTTATTTTTGGTAATTTTAGTGTTTTTTTATTTTTTGTAATTTTAGTGTTTTTTTATTTTTTGTTATGGTAGGTTTTTTTACTTTTGTAATGTTAGGTTTTAGTGTAAGGCAGCTTAAAGGGACGCTGAACCCAAATTTTTTCTTTCATGATTCAGATAGAGCATGACATTTTAAGCAATTTACTAATTTACTCCTATTATCAAATTTTCTTCATTCTCTTGGTATCTTTAATTGAAATGCAAGAATGTAAGTTTAGATCCCGGACCATTTTTGGTGAACAACCTTGGTTGTTCTTGTTGATTGGTGTATACATTCATCCACCAATAAAACAGAGTGCTGTTCAGAGTACTGAACAAAAAAAAAGCTTAGATGCCTTCTTTTTCAAATAAAGATAGCAGGAAAACGAAGAAAAATTGATAATAACAGTACATTAGAAAGTTGCTTAAAATTGCATGCCCTATCTGAATCACTAAAGAAAAAATTTGGGTTCAGTGTCCCTTTAAGCTTAGGTTTTATTTCACAGGTAAGTTTGTATTTATTTTAACTAGGTAGTTAGTAAATAGTTAATAACTATTTACTAACTAATCTACCTAGTTAAAATAAATACAAACTTACCTGTGAAATAAAAATAAAACCTAAACTAGTTATATTGTAGCTAGCTTAGGCTTTATTTCACAGGTAAGTTTGTTTTTAGTTTTAAATAGGTATTATTTATATAATAATTGTAACTTGAATTTATCTCTATTTTAATTATGTTAAAGTTAGGGGGTGTTAGGTTTAGGGTTACAGTTAGGTTTGGGGTTAATATAGTTTAATTTAGGTAGTTGCAATGTGGGGGGCTGGCGGTTTAGGGGTTAATAGATTTATTTAGTGGTAGTGATGTGGGAGGCCAGAGGTTTAGGTGTTAATAACTTTTTTTAGTGGCAGCGATGTCAGGGAGTGGTGGAATAGGGGTTAATAGATTTATTATAGTGTGAGCGATGTTGGGGTGCAGGGGAAACACAATTTATGCTTACCTGATAAATTTATTTCTCTTGTGGTGTATCCAGTCCACGGATCATCTATTACTTGTGGGATATTCTCCTTCCCAACAGGAAGTTGCAAGAGGACATCCACAGCAGAGCTGCTATATAGCTCCTCCCCTAACTGCCATATCCAGTCATTCGACCGAAACAAGCCGAGAAAGGAGAAACCATAGGGTGCAGTGGTGACTGTAGTTTAAATTATTTACTTAAATAATTACTTGTGGGATACCAATACCAAAGCTTAAGTACACCGATGAAGGGAGGGTCAAGGC
>NW_026512114.1:0-23974 GCF_027579735.1 Bombina bombina
CAGCTGAAACTAAACTCCCAACCTTCTGGTTGTCAAATGGCTAAACTATTTACCGGACCAAAAGAGCTCGATGTTGGCCGGACAGTAGCCTGCAGTGAAAAGAAAAGATAATCTGACCTCTGTTAGAATCTTCTCCTATGATAGAGAATCTATTAAGGTCCCTAATGAATCACTCTTGTAAATGTTAACCAGGCCCGACCATGCATAGCTTCCGAGATCAGATGAGATTGGGCGCATTCAGGGTGGATGGCCGTAGGCTGGACAAAGTAACTCTTCTCCAGATTCTATCTGAAGAAGAACACCCCTGTAATACCACAAAACCTAGATAAGCACAAAAGGATACGGTTGCACAACAGGTCTTAAAGATTTTTTACATATGATGCATCGTTGTCATTGATACTTAGAAAATTGTTGATATAATGGAAAGAGATACTACAATTTCTGGCCGTCTCCCTTTGATGACGACAGCATTTTGCGACCAGCATTTTTATCAGGACGTGGGCTGTTGCGGCTAGTGATTTACCTCATCTCAAAACCTAGATATCTTTCTAGGATGACAAGAAACTAGAGAAGACCCTGATAATGGGAACAACAAACACATCCTTCAGGTATATGTTTGATCTGAACAGGTTCTCCTGAACCAAAGGATAATGCATACTACTTTGAAGGACAAAACCTGAGGAACTGGGAGTTAATTACCTAGATTCCGTTCCCAAACTGGGACTGCAACTATTCCTTCTAGAGAGGAAGTCCCTGAACTGAGTTCAAGGAATGCCTCTCATCATGCCTGAATTGCAAAAACTCTAGAACGAGAAATCTGCTCCTGGAAGGAAACTCAAAAAGGACTCCAAGAAACACGACTAATCCTGCTGAAAGAGGAAAGGAAAACCTTCCTTTAGTCTTACTCTCCTGACGAGTGGAGACCGTTCTACCAGTCAAGTCCAAACAAGGTCTCATCCTAAAAAGGAAACGCTAGAAGCGTGGAATTGGAGGAATCATAAAAAAATGTAACCTGCAAAACTATAAAGCCTAAGCTGTACTGCTAAGCCACAGGTAGGCTTCTCCTCTGAACAAGACCTCAGCCACAAAACCCGGTGGCTAGCACACCAAGTCTAATTAGACAAGGCATTGTTCAAAATGAACAATTAAACCTCCAACTTCTCATCAAAGGATCCAAAAAGGAGCACCATAAGGATTGAAGTTCTATGAGCCGTAGCAGAAATATTCCCTCTACATAAGGCACTGTGAAATTTAATGGAGTGAGCTACAGGAAAATCCCTTGAGGGACGGGAGACAGGGAGAAAGGTATCCCTAGCTTCTCAGAATCCTGAAAAAAAATTCCAAAGCACGACTAGAAACACTTCCTCATAGGAAAGATCATTGAAATGATAACGTTCACAAAACTATGAAAGGTTGACAAGGAAATTGATGTCGTCCAAGTAGCCAAAACCTCCATTACATACACCTGAAGTGTATGACTTCAGCATCAGATGAAGGAATTAAACTGTCCAATCTGAGATTTCACCCTCAGAAGTCTACCGGCGAAATCTCCTCACCAACTCAGAAGAGAGCGCAAGCTGCATAGAGAACATGGAGCAGAAACCTTACAATCCGAATAACATATCCTCTTCCAAATTTCCTGAGATAAGGAAAAAAAACAGGCAAGCTGCAGATATCCGCAGAGGACACGTGAGCTGCAAAATCTGTTAAACATTCTCCACCAGGAGATTGAGAGGAACCGTAGGGCACTACATGTGACGCCATAGAGGCTTGGGACAGATAAGGAGAAAACTGTGTCGTTGCCTAAACAGTATCATCCTGGGAGATATGAGGCTCAGAAACTAACATATTGCAGAAATACCTAAGCTGTAAAATCTGAAAGTAATGAACTACTCCTTGAGATTAAGAGGAACTGCAGGGCACTGCCTGTGACGGCGTTAAAGCTTGGGACGTATAGAAGCTGTTGCAAAATCTTAACAGCATAATCCTGGGGAAAAATGAGGTTCTGAGGCAGAAAACTAACTGTACACAATATTTTTACAAATGGTGCCACCCGTATAGGGAAACAAAGAAAGAAAAAGGCAAATAGCTGCTTACATAGACATCAAGCTAATCAAGCAGAATAAAAAAATAATTTAAAATTATAGACAAATGTATACTACTTATCTATCAAGCATATTGCCCCAGATAGAGTCTTTATTAAGGACGACAATTCATACTGCTATAACAGAGCATGAACCGCTTACAAGGGATTAAAATACTATTTAGCACTTTTTCATGAGTAATTCCCTAAGGTCTAAGATTAGCCTTTGGTACACAATGATATAGCACGTCTATTGCGACAGCTAAATATTAAACATACATCTCCTTAAATAAACTGCAAACTTGCAGCACAATTACCTCTCTAAATATTCAAAATACATAGGAATTTGAACTGACAAAACTTTAACCCAAGTCTAAACCACTGTACCAAAATCTTCTTATACATAAGAATTTTTAATTTATTATATAAATAATCTGAGCCTCAAGTTAGGGTTAACCCCTTCTATCCTGAAGAAGATTAACTCCAAAATCTCCCCAATTACATCAAAAGTGGCTGCTCACTGCCAGAAATTGCCTTTATGGATTTTTTGGCCCAAATTAAATACAGATAGGGCTGAACCCCTGCAGTGCCAGCCTCCTAGCCCCAGAAGACAAAAGGCACTTACATGCATATTCAGCTGTCCGGCAGGAGGACAGCTCACCCGGCATGAGAGGATGCCACTCCTCACAGAGACGTGTGGAAACAAGAAAGGACAGAGTAAACCTACTCTGGGTTTTCACACTTAGGGCAGCAAATGTTAGGAAAACGCAGCAAGGGCTACTTTACAAGCTGCTTTAAAGCCACCACTGCCCTACTGAAGAGACTAACAGGGATTACGGCTAGACCCAGACATGAGAAGATTAGAGTAAACCTACTCTGGCATTCAAAATAATAAAATCTTGCTTGAAGTAAAAGAAATCCAATTTCTTCAGACACCGAAAACTTCACTTCCTCCTTGCACCGCAGGCAAAGAGAATGACTGGGGTTTGTGGGAAGGGAAGTGATACTTAACAGCTTTGCTGTGGTGCTCTTTGCTTCCTCCTGCTGGCCAGGAGTGACATTCCCAACAGTAATTGATGATGATCCGTGGACTCACTGTGTCATTAGAAAGAAAAGGAATAAAATCTTCAGACACCAACTTCACATCCTCTATTGACAGAGGCAAAGAGAATGACTGGGGTTATGGGTAAGGGAAGTGATACTTAACAGCTTTGCTGGGGTGCTCTTTGCCTCCTCCTGCTGGCCAGGAGTGAATATCCCACTAGTAATTGTAATGACGTTGTAGACTCTCCATGTCTTAGGAAAGAAATAAAAACAATTACACCTAATCTAATAGACCTATAAAAATAACCCCCCCCAAATAAAAACACCCACTGATTTGAACAGCCAATAGGATTTAAGTAGCTCTCATCCTATTGGCTTTTTTGAACAGCCAATAGGATTTCAGAAACTCTCATCCAATTGGCTGATTTGAATTAATGAAAAATCAAATCAGCCAATAGGAATGCAAGGTACGGCTATCTGGCATTCAACTTCAGTATACGGCGGTAACCTATGAAGACGCTGCTCGGCGCAGGATGGGATCGGCTTCCAGGATGTCTCTGCTCCGCGCCCCAGGGATGAAGATGTCCCCAAGATGGATGAAGGTGTCGCCGCCTAGATGAAGACTTCTTTCCGCCTGCATGGAGATGGATTTCCGGACTTCAGGAACAGTGAGTAGATATTCTGGGGTTAGTGTTTTTTTTTTTTGAAAAACAGCTCAATGCCCATACAAATGCCCCGTATGGAGCAAAGGGTAGCTTAGTTTTTTTTTTTTTTTAGAGTTAAGTTTGTTATTTTGGGGGGTTGGTTGGATCGTGGGTTTTACTGTTGGGGGGTCTTTGTATTTTGTTACAGGTAAAAGAGCTGTTTAACTTAGGGCAATGCACTACAAAAGGCCCTTTTAAGGGCTATTGGTAGTTTATTGTAGGCTAGGGGGAGCTTTTTTATTTTTATAGGGCTATTAGATTAGGTGTAATTGATTTTATTTTTGATAATTTCATTTATTATTTTTTGTAAGTTTAGTGTTTTTTATTTTTCGGAATTTAGTGATTATTATTTTTTGTAATTTCAGATTTTTAATTTTTTTCGTAGTGTTAGGTTTTTTTAAAATTTGTAATTTAGATTTTTTAACTGGTAGTTTTTTACTTTATTAGAATAGTAACGTTAGGTTAATTTATAGTTTTAACTTAGGTTTATTTTTATTTCACAGGTAAGTTTTTATTTATTTAAATATAGCTATATTGTAGTTTTAATTTAAAGCTAGGGGGGCGTGGTTTAGGGGTTAATAGGTTTATTTAGTGGTGGCGATGTGGGAGGCCGGAGGTTTAGGGGGGCAATAACTTTATTATAGTGGCAGTGATGTTGGGGATCGCCGGATTAGGGGTTAATATATTTAAATAGTGTTGGCGATATGGGTGGGCGGCAGATTAGGGGTTATTAGGTTTATTTAATAGTCTAAATGTGGGTGGGCAGCAGATTAGGGGTTAATAAGTTTTAAATAGTGTTTAGGATGCAGGAGGGCAGCGGTTTATGGGTTAATAGGTAGTTTATGGGTGTTAGTTTGTTTACTTTGTAACAGTTTAGTTTCACAAAACTCATAACTACTGGTCTCATGTCGGCATAGGCTGTAACGCAAGCTTTGTAGCCGGAACACACAACCTGTAATACCGGCACTATGGAGATCCCACACAAAAACGTCATTTAAATGCGGAATGGACGTTGCGTTACAGGCTAAAATGCTTTCGGTATAGCTGTACCGTCACGACTCGTAATATGCGTTCCTGGTAATTACGCTGGAATGGCCATTTTTTTCAGCATTAAAAGCCATACCACAACACTTGTAATCTAGCCGACTGATTGCTCAGGAGTTGTTAGATAGACAGTCTGGATGGCTTCGCAGAAACACTTTCCCTGCATCTCCAGACTAACTTTCATCAATACTATCACTGAGAGGTTTACATGATTACTTAAAACTCCAGTCCTCTCTTGAAGGGAAAGGTAAAGAATGACTGGGGGGATAGGGGAAGTGGGCGGGATATTTAAGCCTTTGGCTGGGGTGTTTTTGCCTCCTCCTGGTGGCCAGGTGATGTATTTCCCAACAGTAAGGAATAAAGTCATGGTCTCTCCCTGCCTTATTGAAAGAAAAGTTAATTACTTGAAAACCACCTCACCGGCAGTGCATCTCAGGATATCTTGTTCACTTATTTAAAAACCATAGGTACAAAACTACTTTAAAAAAAAAGCACAAGCAAAGTCTCTCTCAAAGATTAATCCAGACAAATAAAAGTCCCATTAACAACATATGTTATCTTATTGGTTCCAAGCATGGATTATGCTTAGACAAGTTTAAACACAGTCCTTCATTAATAACAGCATGCTAATTAGTACACCATTGTACACCAGATTTTTCTTTGCATACATGTGTTGTAGATTATTCATTTATATAGCCCCTCTGGGGTATTTTTGTAAAAATGTATAGTTTTTCTCGTTTTAAAATAAGATTGTGCTGATTGTAAGACTCCTAATCAAGACCCAAAGTTTTAGATATATACTGATGGATACCAACTTCAGATTGCTTCTGTTTGTATAATGGCCTTTTCATTTGCAAGGGAGGGGGGGGGAGTGTCTGCTCGCAGCCACTTTTAGTGGATGTCCCAGCCTAAACTAATCAACAGCGCTAAATTAGTAGCTTCTGGGTAAGTTTTTAAAAGGTTTTATAATTGCTTTTAGATCAGTGTCTGTGCATATTATTCTTAATAGAAGTGTCTATTACATGCAGGTAAATTAAAATTGGTGTATACTGTCCTTTTAAGTACACCACTTACAAAGCATGCAACAGTTAGCAAGTGGATTTCCAGCAGTCAAAGGGACATTAAATATTAAATGTTGGATAGAATGAATAATTCACAGAAAAGATGTGTCTGAGAATAACATGTAGATGTATTTTCTTTAAATTTAATTAGTAGTTTAAAAATATTGACAAAAACATAATTTATGCTTACCTGATAACTTTATTTCTCTTGTAGTGTATCCAGTCCACGGATCATCCATTACTTATGGGATATTCTCCTTCCCAACAGGAAGTTGCAAGAGGATCACCCACAGCAGAGCTGCTATATAGCTCCTCCCCTAACTGTCATATCCAGTCATTCGACCGAAAACAAACAGAGAAAGGAGAAACCATAGGGTGCAGTGGTGACTGTAGTTTAATTACAATTTAGACCTACCTTAAAAGGACAGGGCGGGCCGTGGACTGGATACACTACAAGAGAAATAAATTTATCAGGTAAGCATAAATTATGTTTTCTCTTGTTAAGTGTATCCAGTCCACGGATCATCCATTACTTATGGGATACCAATACCAAAGCTAAAGTACACGGATGATGGGAGGGACAAGGCAGGATTAAGCGGAAGGAACCACTGCCTGAAGAACCTGTCTCCCAAAAACAGCCTCCGAAGAAGCAAAAGTACCAAATTTGTAAAATTTGGAAAAAGTGTGAAGCGAAGACCAAGTCGCGGCCTTGCAAATCTGTTCAACAGAGGCCTAATTTTTAAAGGCTCAGGTGGAAGCCACAGCTCTAGTAGAATGAGCTGTAATCCTTTCAGGGGGCTGCTGTCCAGCAGTCTCATAGGCTAGGCGTATTATGCTCCGAAGCCAAAAGGAAAGAGAGGTTGCTGAAGCTTTTTGACTTCTCCTCTGTCCAGAGTAAACGACAAACAGGGTAGATGTTTGACGAAAATCTTTAGTAGCTTGTAAGTAAAACTTCAAGGCACGGACTACGTCCAGATTATGTAAAAGACGTTCCTTCTTTGAAGAAGGATTAGGACACAATGATGGAACAACAATCTCTTGATTGATATTCTTGTTAGAAACCACCTTAGGTAAAAACCAGAATTTATGCTTACCTGATAAATTACTTTCTCCAACGGTGTGTCCGGTCCACGGCGTCATTCTTACTTGTGGGATATTCTCTTCCCCAACAGGAAATGGCAAAGAGCCCAGCAAAGCTGGTCACATGATCCCTCCTAGGCTCCGCCTACCCCAGTCATTCGACCGACGTAAAGGAGGAATATGCATAGGAGAAATCATATGATACCGTGGTGACTGTAGTTAGAGAAAATAATTCATCAGACCTGATTAAAAAAACCAGGGCGGGCCGTGGACCGGACACACCGTTGGAGAAAGTAATTTATCAGGTAAGCATAAATTCTGTTTTCTCCAACATAGGTGTGTCCGGTCCACTGCGTCATCCTTACTTGTGGGAACCAATACCAAAGCTTTAGGACACGGATGATGGGAGGGAGCAAATCAGGTCACCTAGATGGAAGGCACCACGGCTTGCAAAACCTTTCTCCCAAAAATAGCCTCAGAAGAAGCAAAAGTATCAAATTTGTAAAATTTGGTAAAAGTGTGCAGTGAAGACCAAGTCGCTGCCTTACATATCTGATCAACAGAAGCCTCGTTCTTGAAGGCCCATGTGGTAGCCACAGCCCTAGTGGAGTGAGCTGTGATTCTTTCAGGAGGCTGCCGTCCGGCAGTCTCATAAGCCAATCGGATGATGCTTTTAAGCCAAAAAGAGAGAGAGGTAGAAGTTGCTTTTTGACCTCTCCTTTTACCAGAATAAACAACAAACAAAGAAGATGTTTGTCTGAAATCCTTTGTAGCCTCTAAATAGAATTTTAGAGCACGAACTACATCCAAATTGTGTAACAAACGTTCCTTCTTTGAAACTGGATTCGGACACAAAGAAGGCACAACTATCTCCTGGTTAATGTTTTTGTTAGAAACAACTTTCGGAAGAAAACCAGGTTTAGTACGCAAAACCACCTTATCTGAATGGAACACCAGATAAGGAGGAGAACACTGCAGAGCAGATAACTCTGAAACTCTTCTAGCAGAAGAAATTGCAACCAAAAACAAAACTTTCCAAGATAGTAACTTAATATCTACGGAATGTAAGGGTTCAAACGGAACCCCTTGAAGAACTGAAATAACTAAATTGAGACTCCAAGGAGGAGTCAAAGGTTTGTAAACAGGCTTGATTCTAACCAGAGCCTGAACAAAAGCTTGAACATCTGGCACAGCCGCCAGTTTTTTGTGAAGTAAAACAGATAAAGCAGAAATCTGTCCCTTCAAAGAACTTGCAGATAATCCTTTCTCCAAACCCTCCTGTAGAAAGGATAGAATCTTAGGAATTTTTATCTTGTTCCATGGGAATTCCTTTAGATTCACACCAACAAATTTATTTTTCCATATTTTATGGTAAATTTTCCTAGTTACAGGCTTTCTAGCCTGAACAAGAGTATCAATGACAGAATCTGAAAACCCACGCTTTGATAAAATCAAGCGTTCAATCTCCAAGCAGTCAGTTGGAGTGAAGCCAGATTCGGATGTTCGAATGGACCTTGAACAAGAAGGTCCTGTCTCAAAGGTAGCTTCCATGGTGGAGCCGATGACATATTCACCAGGTCTGCATACCAAGTTCTGCGTGGCCACGCAGGAGCTATCAAGATCATCGAAGCCCTCTCCTGATTGATCCTGGCTACCAGCCTGGGAATGAGAGGGAACGGTGGGAATACATAAGCTAGGTTGAAGGTCCAAGGCGCTATCAGTGCATCTACTAGAGTCGCCCTGGGATCCCTGGATCTGGACCCGTAGCAAGGAACCTTGAAGTTCTGACGAGACGCCATCAGGTCCATGTCTGGAATGCCCCATAATTGAGTTATTTGGGCAAAGATTTCCGGATGGAGTTCCCACTCCCCCGGATGGAAAGTCTGACGACTCAGAAAATCCGCTTCCCAATTTTCCACTCCTGGGATGTGGATTGCAGACAAGTGGCAGGAGTGATTCTCCGCCCATTGAATTATTTTGGTCACTTCCTCCATCGCCAGGGAACTCCTTGTTCCCCCCTGATGGTTGATATATGCAACAGTCGTCATGTTGTCTGATTGAAACCTTATGAATTTGGCCTTTGCTAGTTGAGGCCAAGCTTTGAGAGCATTGAATATCGCTCGCAGTTCCAGAATGTTTATCGGGAGAAGAGATTCTTCCCGAGACCATAGACCCTGAGCTTTCAGGGGTTCCCAGACCGCGCCCCAGCCCACCAGACTGGCGTCGGTCGTGACAATGACCCACTCTGGTCTGCGGAAGCTCATTCCCTGTGACAGGTTGTCCAGGTTCAGCCACCAACGGAGTGAATCTCTGGTTCTTTGATCTACTTGGATCGTCGGAGACAAGTCTGTATAATCCCCATTCCACTGTCTGAGCATGCACAGTTGTAATGGTCTTAGATGAATTCGTGCAAAAGGAACTATGTCCATTGCCGCAACCATCAAACCTATTACTTCCATGCACTGCGCTATGGAAGGAAGAAGAACAGAATGAAGTACTTGACAAGAGCTTAGAAGTTTTGATTTTCTGGCCTCTGTCAGAAAAATTTTCATTTCTAAGGAGTCTATTATTGTTCCCAAGAAGGGAACTCTTGTTGACGGGGACAGAGAACTTTTTTCTATGTTCACTTTCCACCCGTGAGATCTGAGAAAGGCTAGGACAATGTCCGTATGAGCCTTTGCTTTTGACAGAGACGACGCTTGAATCAGTATGTCGTCCAAGTAAGGTACTACTGCAATGCCCCTTGGTCTTAGCACCGCTAGAAGGGATCCTAGTACCTTTGTGAAAATCCTTGGAGCAGTGGCTAATCCGAACGGAAGTGCCACAAACTGGTAATGCTTGTCCAGAAAGGCGAACCTTAGGAACCGATGATGTTCCTTGTGGATAGGAATATGTAGATACGCATCCTTAAAATCCACCGTGGTCATGAATTGACCTTCCTGGATGGTAGGAAGAATTGTTCGAATGGTTTCCATCTTGAACGATGGAACCCTGAGAAATTTGTTTAGAATCTTGAGATCTAAAATTGGTCTGAATGTTCCTTCTTTTTTGGGAACTATGAACAGATTGGAGTAAAACCCCATCCCTTGTTCTCCTAATGGAACAGGATGAATCACTCCCATTCTTAACAGGTCTTCTACACAATGTAAGAATGCCTGTCTTTTTATTTGGTTTGAAGACAATTGAGACCTGTGGAACCTCCCCCTTGGGGGTAGTTCCTTGAATTCCAGGAGATAACCTTGAGAAACTATTTCTAGCGCCCAAGGATCAAGAACATCTCTTGCCCAAGCCTGAGCAAAGAGAGAGAGTCTTCCCCCCACCAGATCCGGTCCCGGATCGGGGGCCAACACTTCATGCTGTTTTAGTAGCAGTGGCAGGTTTCTTGGCCTGCTTACCCTTGTTCCAGCCTTGCATCGGTCTCCAGGCTGGTTTGGTTTGAGAACTATTACCCTCTTGCTTAGAGGGTGTAGAATTTGAGGCTGGTCCGTTTCTGCGAAAGGGACGAAAATTTGGCTTATTTTTAGCCTTAAAAGACCTATCCTGAGGAAGGGCGTGGCCCTTTCCCCCAGTGATGTCTGAAATAATCTCTTTCAAGTCAGGGCCAAACAGCGTTTTACCTTTGAAAGGGATGTTAAGCAATTTGTTCTTGGAGGACACATCCGCTGACCAAGACTTTAGCCAAAGCGCTCTGCGCGCCACAATAGCAAAACCTGAATTTTTCGCCGCTAATCTAGCTAATTGCAAAGTGGCGTCTAAGATAAAAGAGTTAGCCAATTTAAGTGCTTGAACTCTGTCCATAACCTCCTCATACGAAGAGTCTTTATTGAGCGACTTTTCTAGTTCTTCGAACCAGAAACACGCTGCTGTAGTGACAGGAACAATGCATGAAATTGGTTGTAGAAGGTAACCTTGCTGAACAAACATCTTTTTAAGCAAACCCTCTAATTTTTTATCCATAGGATCTTTGAAAGCACAACTATCTTCTATAGGGATAGTAGTGCGTTTGTTTAGAGTAGAAACCGCCCCCTCGACCTTGGGGACTGTCTGCCATAAGTCCTTTCTGGGGTCGACCATAGGAAATAATTTTTTAAATATAGGGGGAGGAACAAAAGGTATGCCGGGCCTTTCCCATTCCTTATTTACAATGTCCGCCACCCGCTTGGGTATAGGAAAAGCATCGGGGGGCACCGGGACCTCTAGGAACTTGTCCATCTTACATAACTTCTCTGGAATGACCAAATTGTCACAATCATCCAGAGTAGATAACACCTCCTTAAGCAGAGCGCGGAGATGTTCTAATTTAAATTTAAAAGTAATAACATCAGGTTCAGCTTGTTGAGAAATTTTTCCTGAATCTGAAATTTCTCCCTCAGACAAAACCTCCCTCCTGGCCCCTTCAGATTGGTGTGAGGGTATGGTTTAGAGTGAGAGGGTGGGGGTAGGGCAGAGTATATTATAACAAGAGATTCAGTGGTTAAGGGCAGGTGGCCCAATTTGAGTTTTATAATCTCCTAACCACAGAGATCTCCTGCCACAGATTTAAAGTTAAGGACAGAATACAACTAATAAATAATTGTAAATAGGCTTACAAGTAGAAGTAGGTAACTTAAATCTGTGAGGAAAATTTCCACCAATGCCCTAACTGAATCAAGGCTAAGTAGTTTTAATTTAGAAAAAAATGTTTCTTCATTCACACACTAAAGTTTATTAAATCAAAATTTAACCACACATACACTTAGCAGAGGCTAAAGATTAAAAACACTACACCTAAGTTGAACTAAGATTTTTGAATTTAATCTGAAATCAGTATCACTGGTATCAAGCAGCAAAGATTATAGTTGTAAGCTAAGCCCTTACAATCCGAGGGCTATTTTAAATTTTAACTTTTTACAAATTATTAAAGCTGCATTTTTACCAGATCAACTAAGGTGAGCAAATTAAAAGGAAGGGGAAAGACAAAGCTTATCCCCAGGACCCCTGACGTACGTTTCACAAAAAACGCTTCCTCAGAGGGGTGTGGAGCTGCTGCAAAATGCTCTATTTATGAGTCATTAAGACTCTCCTCCGGTGTTGGAGTGGATGTCCCTTGATTGCCAGAGTTACATTTTCATTGGCTCATACAAATGTCAGTCACAGAAGTAACTGGTGATAGGGTACATAGAAGGATTGGAATTCAAAACGTCACGCTGCGTCCAAAAATGGGCGTTGTTGTTTACATTGACATTTATTGAACAAATCTCATTGGAGGATTGATCAACCATATGTTATGCTAATGTCTATCGTTGCTTATCTGACATGTCAATGCGAGGTATACCGCAGTAACTTAACATATTAGATCGCTTACCATAAATAGATAGATCGTGTTAATATATCCCTTGTATATAAACAAACATTGCACTTAGGGAATACGTTTAGTAAAATTGCTGTCCGAAATAATCATACCTGGATACGGGGGATAGTGCATATAAGTGCATATAAATGAGAATCGGCATATCATATCTCCCATTAGATATTACTAAACAGTATGCAGCGGTGGTTATTATTGATGGATGTGATGAATCTGCTCATTAACATTTATTCCGTCTATACAAGTGCACTGCTATATACGCTAACATTAATGTTATGTCTGGAGTGGGCGTGTTTGTTTATATTTACTACTGTAGTAACGATCTTATTGGCTGATCACTTATAACATATGTTAACACATGAATCTAGAACATGGAGTAGTTATTGACAGATCTAAGCGTATATTATGATCTATAAGATTTGATTTTGTTTTAGTCCGCTGTTGGCTTATGTGAGTGATATATAGGAATAAGATATATCTACACGAAAACCAATTACTTAGTCTAATCTGGGTGAACTGCTTATACATTTAATTCCCATGTAAAATTCTAAAAAGAAAAGAAAGGTTACATAAAAGGCACCACTGTTTGTTGGAGAATGAACAGATACCAGGGATGAATTGTTGAGATGTTAATATTATTGTAGGCACAAATATGGTATGATGCCTCTTATTGGAACATGTATATCCGAGATAGCCTTTAGTTCATATTAGTTACCTATTCGGTTATATTTCCAAAGTGGAATAGTATACTTAGGTTTATTAAAAGTGAATAGTATACTTAATTATAATGAGATATTATTGTTCTCAGTAATACAAATGCTGATTTTGTATACAATGTTCAGGTCAGATCACTTTATCATTAATAGGTGAAAAAAATATTATGAACAAAAATAGACGTGAAAATAAAACATAAAAATAAAATGTGTGAAGAGTGCTATGGTGTGTGAAAGAATAAAGTTACATAATAAAATTAACATAAAAAGGGGGGGGAGACAAAGGTGAGACATGCCTAATCTAGTGTGTATATATTCACTGGATGAAATCTGCTTATGCAAAATGTATAGGCTAACATGTGTACCGTGTGTGAATAAATAAACAAGTCGATTATAACTCTAAATGAATTTAGCTTATACGAAGTGTACAGGGTGACATGTGTACCATTCTGTGAATTAAATAGGCGAGTTAAAGTGTAGTACCCTTAACCTAGAAATTAGGGTAGTGTGGTGATTGTCAGATCAATATAAGTGAAATCTGGAATAAGCCAGAAATTTTTTTTAAATACGTGATAAGACAAAGCAGTAATGAAAAGTGATACCCCATTTCATTTATAAATATACAAAGTAATTGTTGAAGTCATTCATGCCATTAGGTTTTACAGAGTTTAAACGGTAAATCCATTTACATTCAAGTTTGAGTAATGTCTTCTCCAGATTGCCTCCTCGTATTCCCAGTGAGGCTTTCTGAATGACCATATATTTCAGATTGCTAGTGGAACACTTGTGATGTATTTGGAAGTGTTTTGCTACAGAAGTTAACTTTTTGCCACGGGCTTCATCCTTGTTGGCATTCCTTATGTTGTTAGCATGTTCAAGAATACGTACCCTGATCTCCCGGGTTGTCATGCCAACATAGATCATTTTGCATTGGCAAAAAAGAGCATACACAACCGCAATAGTTCTACAGGAGAAATGAGAAGCTAAATTATATAACTGGCCATCTTTGTCTTGAATGGTTTTTGACTTCATTACGTATGGGCATGCTGAGCAAGTCCCACATGGAAACATCCCTGGATCAGTGTCCTTTTTCTTAAAGGCTCTTACATAGTGGCTAGAGACGAGTCTATCCCTGAGATTTGTGGGTCTTTTGTACCCAATTGAAATTCTGTCACCGATGTTTTCCTTCAGAGAGGGATCATTTTGCAGAATTTTCCAGTGTTGGTTGATTATTTTAGTTATTTCTGACATTTGTGGGTTATATGTAGTGATTAATCTTGGATTAGACTCACTAGTATTTTTGACCTTGGGAATGAGTAAATTTTCTCTGTGGGTATTTAGGGCCTTGTATTTGGCTCGTTTGACTGCTTTTTTGCTATAGCCTCGTGCCATAAGTCTGTCCATTAAGTTTTTGCTTTCCGTGAGATATATGTCAGTGCTAGAACAGTTACGTCTTAGGCGCAGAAATTCCCCGAAGGGGATAGCCTTAAGGGTACATGGTGGATGAGCACTAGACCTATGTAATAGAGTGTTAGTCGCTGTTTCTTTTCGGTAAATGGTGGTGTTAATGTAACCATCTTCTTTCTTGAATATGGTTATATCCAGAAAGGAAATTTTATGCTGATCGGCTGAATATGTTAATTTGATGTTTTTATTATTCATGTTTATTTTGTTCATGAATTGATCTAATTCCAGAGATGTTCCTTGCCATATGAATAAGACATCATCTATATATCTTATCCATAGCGGAATATGATCAGTATGATGTTGTAATTCAGTTGAGAATACATTAAAGAGCTCCCAGTACCCCAAAAACAGATTGGCATATGTAGGTGCGCAGGCCGTACCCATCGCGGTACCCTGCGTCTGTAAATAGTACCTATCATTAAAGGTGAAGAAATTATGTGTCAAGATAAACTGCAGTAGTTGGATTACAAAATTATTATGATCATCATTGTCATTTGTATTTGTTGACAAGAAATACTTGATGGCTGCTATTCCATCTGTGTGTCTGATATTAGTGTAGAGTGACTCTACATCTGCAGTTACAAGCCACATGTCATCAGAGAGCTGAATATTTTGTAATATTTGCAATACCTCCATGGTATCACGGACATATGAAGGTAATGTATTTAAGTACTCTCTTGATCTTTGGTCGACATATCTGCTGGCCTTTTCTGTTAGATTTTCATTCCCAGAAACGATAGGTCTGCCAGGGGGTATTTGGGAGTTCTTGTGCACCTTTGGTAAGAAATATAACGTAGCGACTTTAGGGTGATCTACAGTTAAATACTTTTTCTCAGTATTGGTAATGATATTGTCTGTCCAGGCTTGTTTGACTAAGTTGTTATATTGTGTCAAATATGAGCTTTGAGGATTAAAGATCAATTGTTTATAGCAGGTAGAATTGGATAGCTGTCTGGAGGCTTCGTCTATATACATTTTGGATGGCCACAATACCACATTCCCACCCTTGTCAGACGGCTTTATAGTGATGTCTTTCCAAGATTCAATCTCATTCAGAGCTTTAAATTCTGATATTGTCAAATTGTGATTCTTTCGAGTAACAGGCAATTGCTCAATTTGATTACAGACCATTTTACAGAATACCTGAATTTCAGGTGAATTTGACATAGAGGGAACATATTTGGATTTAGGTTTCAGTGTGGATTTCCATGTACTGGAATCAGGTGGGGTAACATCATTGATATCAGTCATATTCTCATCACTGAGTTGTTCTAATAGATCAACTGTACTTAGATCTTCTGCGTCTAATATATTGGGATTATAGGCATATATTTTTTTCAGCATCAACTTGCGTGAAAATAAATGTATGTCTTTTATTAATTCAAATTTATTGAGAGAATTAACTGGACAAAAAGATAATCCCTTAGATAATACATCTATATGATCTTGGTTCAGTGTGTGATCTGACAGATTGATGACCCTTAGTTTGTCATCCTGATTTTGGAGAAGGGACTTAGTTCCCTCCTCCTGGTGGATTGACGTGTTGGACCAGTGAATTTCCTTTTGTTCCCCCGTGAATTGGGTATTGTGTGATTGGTCTGCAATGTTGGAGGAGTTGGATTGTGTGGAGTTTGAACTAAAAAAGAAGAGGAGGATGTATTTAGTGACTGTGCTGCACTATGTGTCTTAGGTCTGGTGGATTGGGAGGCATTATCACTGCTATTGCTTCTCTGATTGGTGTGTTGGTTAGGATTACCTATCTCTGCTTCATTGTCAGAGATATCAGATTCACTATCAGCACTGCTGTCAGATTGTTGTATTATATATCTGTTGGATCTATGTCTAGATGTATGGTTACTGCGCCAACGGTATATTCTCTGATTTTGAAAGTCCTCTATATCTCTTTGGAGTTTCTGTTTTTTATTCGCTACTACTTCCATTTCTAATTTGTCTAGCTCATGTTGGTATTTATCATATTTTGCTTTGTAATCAAATTTTTCATCAAACTTTGACAACTGGGTGTTATATTCCTCTATTTCAGTGTCCAGTTTAGTGAGCTCTAATTTGTCGTGTTTTATTAGAATTTGGATTAATTTAAGCGAACACTCAGTTAATGCAGTTTCCCATTGTTTTACTAGATCTTCATTATTTAAAGTGAATGCAGGGAACACTTTCATTCTTAGACCCCTGGGTATTAGGTTTTTTTCGGCATACTTTTCGAAAAAGTGCCAGTTCCACCACCTTTTGGACTGCTTATGTAAAGTCTGATGTAGTTTGCACAGTACATTATTCAACTCTTCTTCATTAATTTGTATGTTATCACTATTAGTTGTATTAAACAGTGAATTTAATTCCTGTAACCTTTTTTGTTGGCGATTAGCTATATCGCCTTGAATATTCATAATTAATGTAGAAAAAAAAAAGGACCCCCTAGAAAAAGGCTAAACCCAGAATAAGAATCTGGGTATATTCTCCTTGTTTAGAACAGTTTAGAGTGAGAGGGTGGGGGTAGGGCAGAGTATATTATAACAAGAGATTCAGTGGTTAAGGGCAGGTGGCCCAATTTGAGTTTTATAATCTCCTAACCACAGAGATCTCCTGCCACAGATTTAAAGTTAAGGACAGAATACAACTAATAAATAATTGTAAATAGGCTTACAAGTAGAAGTAGGTAACTTAAATCTGTGAGGAAAATTTCCACCAATGCCCTAACTGAATCAAGGCTAAGTAGTTTTAATTTAGAAAAAAATGTTTCTTCATTCACACACTAAAGTTTATTAAATCAAAATTTAACCACACATACACTTAGCAGAGGCTAAAGATTAAAAACACTACACCTAAGTTGAACTAAGATTTTTGAATTTAATCTGAAATCAGTATCACTGGTATCAAGCAGCAAAGATTATAGTTGTAAGCTAAGCCCTTACAATCCGAGGGCTATTTTAAATTTTAACTTTTTACAAATTATTAAAGCTGCATTTTTACCAGATCAACTAAGGTGAGCAAATTAAAAGGAAGGGGAAAGACAAAGCTTATCCCCAGGACCCCTGACGTACGTTTCACAAAAAACGCTTCCTCAGAGGGGTGTGGAGCTGCTGCAAAATGCTCTATTTATGAGTCATTAAGACTCTCCTCCGGTGTTGGAGTGGATGTCCCTTGATTGCCAGAGTTACATTTTCATTGGCTCATACAAATGTCAGTCACAGAAGTAACTGGTGATAGGGTACATAGAAGGATTGGAATTCAAAACGTCACGCTGCGTCCAAAAATGGGCGTTGTTGTTTACATTGACATTTATTGAACAAATCTCATTGGAGGATTGATCAACCATATGTTATGCTGATGTCTATCGTTGCTTATCTGACATGTCAATGCGAGGTATACCGCAGTAACTTAACATATTAGATCGCTTACCATAAATAGATAGATCGTGTTAATATATCCCTTGTATATAAACAAACATTGCACTTAGGGAATACGTTTAGTAAAATTGCTGTCCGAAATAATCATACCTGGATACGGGGGATAGTGCATATAAGTGCATATAAATGAGAATCGGCATATCATATCTCCCATTAGATATTACTAAACAGTATGCAGCGGTGGTTATTATTGATGGATGTGATGAATCTGCTCATTAACATTTATTCCGTCTATACAAGTGCACTGCTATATACGCTAACATTAATGTTATGTCTGGAGTGGGCGTGTTTGTTTATATTTACTACTGTAGTAACGATCTTATTGGCTGATCACTTATAACATATGTTAACACATGAATCTAGAACATGGAGTAGTTATTGACAGATCTAAGCGTATATTATGATCTATAAGATTTGATTTTGTTTTAGTCCGCTGTTGGCTTATGTGAGTGATATATAGGAATAAGATATATCTACACGAAAACCAATTACTTAGTCTAATCTGGGTGAACTGCTTATACATTTAATTCCCATGTAAAATTCTAAAAAGAAAAGAAAGGTTACATAAAAGGCACCACTGTTTGTTGGAGAATGAACAGATACCAGGGATGAATTGTTGAGATGTTAATATTATTGTAGGCACAAATATGGTATGATGCCTCTTATTGGAACATGTATATCCGAGATAGCCTTTAGTTCATATTAGTTACCTATTCGGTTATATTTCCAAAGTGGAATAGTATACTTAGGTTTATTAAAAGTGAATAGTATACTTAATTATAATGAGATATTATTGTTCTCAGTAATACAAATGCTGATTTTGTATACAATGTTCAGGTCAGATCACTTTATCATTAATAGGTGAAAAAAATATTATGAACAAAAATAGACGTGAAAATAAAACATAAAAATAAAATGTGTGAAGAGTGCTATGGTGTGTGAAAGAATAAAGTTACATAATAAAATTAACATAAAAAGGGGGGGGAGACAAAGGTGAGACATGCCTAATCTAGTGTGTATATATTCACTGGATGAAATCTGCTTATGCAAAATGTATAGGCTAACATGTGTACCGTGTGTGAATAAATAAACAAGTCGATTATAACTCTAAATGAATTTAGCTTATACGAAGTGTACAGGGTGACATGTGTACCATTCTGTGAATTAAATAGGCGAGTTAAAGTGTAGTACCCTTAACCTAGAAATTAGGGTAGTGTGGTGATTGTCAGATCAATATAAGTGAAATCTGGAATAAGCCAGAAAATTTTTTTAAATACGTGATAAGACAAAGCAGTAATGAAAAGTGATACCCCATTTCATTTATAAATATACAAAGTAATTGTTGAAGTCATTCATGCCATTAGGTTTTACAGAGTTTAAACCCGGGAGATCAGGGTACGTATTCTTGAACATGCTAACAACATAAGGAATGCCAACAAGGATGAAGCCCGTGGCAAAAAGTTAACTTCTGTAGCAAAACACTTCCAAATACATCACAAGTGTTCCACTAGCAATCTGAAATATATGGTCATTCAGAAAGCCTCACTGGGAATACGAGGAGGCAATCTGGAGAAGACATTACTCAAACTTGAATGTAAATGGATTTACCGTTTAAACTCTGTAAAACCTAATGGCATGAATGACTTCAACAATTACTTTGTATATTTATAAATGAAATGGGGTATCACTTTTCATTACTGCTTTGTCTTATCACGTATTTAAAAAAAATTTCTGGCTTATTCCAGATTTCACTTATATTGATCTGACAATCACCACACTACCCTAATTTCTAGGTTAAGGGTACTACACTTTAACTCGCCTATTTAATTCACAGAATGGTACACATGTCACCCTGTACACTTCGTATAAGCTAAATTCATTTAGAGTTATAATCGACTTGTTTATTTATTCACACACGGTACACATGTTAGCCTATACATTTTGCATAAGCAGATTTCATCCAGTGAATATATACACACTAGATTAGGCATGTCTCACCTTTGTCTCCCCCCCCTTTTTATGTTAATTTTATTATGTAACTTTATTCTTTCACACACCATAGCACTCTTCACACATTTTATTTTTATGTTTTATTTTCACGTCTATTTTTGTTCATAATATTTTTTTCACCTATTAATGATAAAGTGATCTGACCTGAACATTGTATACAAAATCAGCATTTGTATTACTGAGAACAATAATATCTCATTATAATTAAGTATACTATTCACTTTTAATAAACCTAAGTATACTATTCCACTTTGGAAATATAACCGAATAGGTAACTAATATGAACTAAAGGCTATCTCGGATATACATGTTCCAATAAGAGGCATCATACCATATTTGTGCCTACAATAATATTAACATCTCAACAATTCATCCCTGGTATCTGTTCATTCTCCAACAAACAGTGGTGCCTTTTATGTAACCTTTCTTTTCTTTTTAGAATTTTACATGGGAATTAAATGTATAAGCAGTTCACCCAGATTAGACTAAGTAATTGGTTTTCGTGTAGATATATCTTATTCCTATATATCACTCACATAAGCCAACAGCGGACTAAAACAAAATCAAATCTTATAGATCATAATATACGCTTAGATCTGTCAATAACTACTCCATGTTCTAGATTCATGTGTTAACATATGTTATAAGTGATCAGCCAATAAGATCGTTACTACAGTAGTAAATATAAACAAACACGCCCACTCCAGACATAACATTAATGTTAGCGTATATAGCAGTGCACTTGTATAGACGGAATAAATGTTAATGAGCAGATTCATCACATCCATCAATAATAACCACCGCTGCATACTGTTTAGTAATATCTAATGGGAGATATGATATGCCGATTCTCATTTATATGCACTTATATGCACTATCCCCCGTATCCAGGTATGATTATTTCGGACAGCAATTTTACTAAACGTATTCCCTAAGTGCAATGTTTGTTTATATACAAGGGATATATTAACACGATCTATCTATTTATGGTAAGCGATCTAATATGTTAAGTTACTGCGGTATACCTCGCATTGACATGTCAGATAAGCAACGATAGACATCAGCATAACATATGGTTGATCAATCCTCCAATGAGATTTGTTCAATAAATGTCAATGTAAACAACAACGCCCATTTTTGGACGCAGCGTGACGTTTTGAATTCCAATCCTTCTATGTACCCTATCACCAGTTACTTCTGTGACTGACATTTGTATGAGCCAATGAAAATGTAACTCTGGCAATCAAGGGACATCCACTCCAACACCGGAGGAGAGTCTTAATGACTCATAAATAGAGCATTTTGCAGCAGATCCACACCCCTCTGAGGAAGCGTTTTTTGTGAAACGTACGTCAGGGGTCCTGGGGATAAGCTTTGTCTTTCCCCTTCCTTTTAATTTGCTCACCTTAGTTGATCTGGTAAAAATGCAGCTTTAATAATTTGTAAAAAGTTAAAATTTAAAATAGCCCTCGGATTGTAAGGGCTTAGCTTACAACTATAATCTTTGCTGCTTGATACCAGTGATACTGATTTCAGATTAAATTCAAAAATCTTAGTTCAACTTAGGTGTAGTGTTTTTAATCTTTAGCCTCTGCTAAGTGTATGTGTGGTTAAATTTTGATTTAATAAACTTTAGTGTGTGAATGAAGAAACATTTTTTTCTAAATTAAAACTACTTAGCCTTGATTCAGTTAGGGCATTGGTGGAAATTTTCCTCACAGATTTAAGTTACCTACTTCTACTTGTAAGCCTATTTACAATTATTTATTAGTTGGTGTGAGGGTATGTCAGAACCATTATCATCAGCGTCCTCATGCTCTTCAGTATCTAAAACAGAGCAATCGCGCTTTCTCTGATAAGTGGGCATTTTGGACAAAATGTTTTTAATAGAATTATCCATTACAGCCGTTAATTGTTGCATAGTAAGAAGGATTGGCGCACTAGATGTACTAGGGGCCTCTTGTGTGGGCAAGACTGGTGTAGACACAGAAGGGGATGATGCAGTACCATGCTTACTCCCCTCGCTTGAGGAATCATTTTGGGCAACATCATTATCAGTGGCATCATTGTCCCTACTTTGTTTGGACACTATGTCACATTCATCACATATATTTAAATGGGGAGGAACCTTGGCTTCCAAACATACAGAACATTGTCTATCTGATGGTTCAGACATGTTAACAGGCATAAACTTGATAACAAAGCACAAAAAACGTTTTAAAATAAAACCGTTACTGTCACTTTAAATTTTAAACTGAACACACTTTATTACTGAATATGTGAAAAAGTATGAAGGAATTGTTCAAAATTCACCAAAATTTCACCACAGTGTCTTAAAGCCTTAAAAGTATTGCACACCAAATTTGAAAGCTTTAACTCTTAAAATAACGGAACCGGAGCCGTTTTTACATTTAACCCCTATACAGTCCCTGGTATCTGCTTTGCTGAGACCCAAACAAGCCCAGAGGGGAATACGATACCAAATGACGCCTTCAATAAGCTTTTTCAGTGGTTCTTAGCTCCTCACACATGCATCTGCATGCCTTGCTTTCCAAAAACAACTGCGCATTAGTGGCGCGAAAATGAGGCTCTGCCTATGACTAGAAAAGGCCCCCCAGTGAAAAAGGTGTCCAATACAGTGCCTGCCGTTTTTTTAATACATCCCCAAGATTAAAAGAACTATTTATAGTTATAATCCACTAAATATACTTATAAAGTAATCGTTTTAGCCCAGAAAAATGTCTACCAGTCTTTAAAGCCCTTGTGAAGCCCTTTATTCTTATACTAAACTAAGAAAATGGCTTACCGGTTCCCATAGGGAAAATGACAGCTTCCAGCATTACCAAGTCTTGTTAGAAATGTGTCATACCTCAAGCAGCAAAAGTCTGCCCACTGTTTCCCCCAACTGAAGTTAATTCATCTCAACAGTCCTGTGTGGAAACAGCCATCGATTTTAGTAACGGTTGCTAAAATCATTTTCCTCTTACAAACAGAAATCTTCATCTCTTTTCTGTTTCAGAGTAAATAGTACATACCAGCACTATTTTAAAATAACAAACTCTTGATTGAAGAATAAAAACTACATTTAAACACCAAAAAACTCTTAGCCATCTCCGTGGAGATGTTGCCTGTGCAACGGCAAAGAGAATGACTGGGGTAGGCGGAGCCTAGGAGGGATCATGTGACCAGCTTTGCTGGGCTCTTTGCCATTTCCTGTTGGGGAAGAGAATATCCCACAAGTAAGGATGACGCCGTGGACCGGACACACCTATGTTGGAGAAACCCAGGTTTGGTACGCAGGACTACTTTATCTGCATGAAAAATCAGATAAGGAGAATCACATTGTAAGGCACATAGCTCAGAGACTCTCCGAGCCAAGGAAATGGCCATCAAAAACAGAACTTTCCAAGATATAAGTTTAATATCAATGGAATGAAGGGGTTCAAACGGAACTCCTTGAAGAACTTTAAGAACCAAGCTTAAGCTCCACGGGGGAGCAACAGGTTTAAACACAGGCTTAATTCTAACCAAAGCCTGGCAAAATGCCTGGACGTCTGGAACCTCTGCCAGACGCTTGTGCAAAAGAATAGACAGAGCAGAAATCTGTCCCTTTAAGGAACTAGCTGATAATCCTTTGTCCAAGCCCTCTTGGAGAAAAGACAATATTCTAGGAATCCTAACCTTACTCCATGAGTAATTATTGGATTCACACCAATAAAGATATTTACTCCATATCTTGTGGTAGATTTTCCTGGTAACAGGCTTTCGTGCCTGTATTAAAGTATCAATGACTGACTCGGAGAAGCCACGCTTTGATAGAATCAAGCATTCAATCTCCATGCAGTCAGTCTCAGAGAAATTAGATTTGGATGATTGAAAAGGACCTTGTATCAGAAGGTCCTGTCTTAGAGGCAGAGTCCATGGTGGAAAGGATGACATGTCCACTAGGTCTGCATACCAAGTCCTGCGTGGCCACGCAGGTGCTATCAGAATCACCGA
>NW_026512115.1:0-55300 GCF_027579735.1 Bombina bombina
TAACCCCTAATATGCCGACCCCAATGTCACCTCCACCTTTATTAGTTATTAACCCCTAATCTGTCGCCCCCAATGTCGCGGCCACTATACTAATGTTATTAACCCCTAAACCTAACCCTAAGTCTAACCCTAACGTAACCCTAACACCACTAACTTTAAAGGGACACTGAACCCAAATTTTTTCTTTCGTGATTGAGATAGAGCATGAAATTTTAAGCAACTTTCTAATTTACTCCTATTATCAAATGTTCTTCATTCTCTTGGTATCTTTATTGGAAATGCAAGAATGTAAGTTTGGATGCCGGCCCATTTGTGGTGAACAACCTGGGTTGTTCTTGCTGATTGGTGGATAAAAGCTTAGATGCCTTCTTTTTCAAATAAAGATAGCAAGAGAATGAAGAAAAATTGATAATAGGAGTAAATTCGAAAGTTGCTTAAAATTGTATGCTCTATCTGAATCACAAAAGAAAAAAATTGGGTTCAGTATCCCTTTAACATAATTAAAATTAATCTAAATGAAAATTACAATTGATAACTAAATAATTCCTATTTAAAACTAAATACCTGTAAAATAAACCCTAAGCTAGCTACAATATAACTAATAGTTATATGGGCCGCGATCCGATATGCAGCGTCGCCCGCAGAAGCCGGCGACGCCAAATTTTGGCCTGGTTTGGTATCACATATACGGCGTAACATAGAAGTTACGCTCGGATATTTCTGCCTTCGGCCGTAGTTTTTTGGCCCATAGACAGGTATACCAAACCTGCGCAGTTTGGTATCCAATATACAGCGTAAGGACTTACGTGGCGAAAATGGAGAAATCTTACTCCATTTCCACCTCGCCACAAATTGCAGGCATAGTAAGCCTTACGCTGAGTATTGGAGCCCCGTAACTCCATGAACTACCTGCAAAATAAAACCTAACACCTAACGCATGCGCAATGTCTATCTACCTGTCAACCGCGATCCCCCGCCGCAATCCCTAATAAAGTGTTTAACCCACCACCTACATTAAATGTCTACCCCCCTACACCGCCGTCACCTACATTAAATGTCTACCCCCTAATGTAATCCCCCTACACCGCCGACATCTATATTAAAATTATTACCCCCTAATGTGAGCCCCCCTACACTGCCGCCACCTATATTAAAATTATTAAGCCCTAATCTAATCCCCCTATACCGCCGCCACCTATATTAAATTAATTAACCCCTAATCTAATCCCCCTATACCGCCGCCACCTATATTAAATTAACCCCTAATATAATCCCCCTATACCGCCGCCACCTATATTTAATTAATTAACCCCTAATTTAATCCCCCTATACCTCCGCCACCTATATTAAATTAACCCCTAAAATACTAAAATTTCCCTACCACTAAATCTAAATCTAACCCTACAAATATCCCTGAAAAGGGCTTTTTGCGTGGCATTGCCCCAAAGTAACCAGCTCTATTGCCAGCCCTTAAAAGGGCTTTTTGCGGGGCATTGTCACAAAGTAATCAGCTCTTTTGCCTGTAATCTAAATCCCCCTATACCGCCGCCACCTATAATAAATATATTAACCCCTAATCTAATCCCCCTACACCGCCGCCACCTATATTAACCCTAATTATATTAGGGTTAATATAGTTAATATAGTTATTATATTATATATATTAACTATATTAACCCTATCTAACTCTAACACCCCTAACTTAATTATTATTAAAATAAATCTAAATAATATTAATAATATTAACTAAATTATTCCTATCTTAAACTAAATACTTACCTATAAAATAAACCCTAAGATAGCTACAATATAATTAATAATTACATTGTAGCTATTTTAGGGTTTATATTTATTTTACAGGTAACTTGGTATTTATTTTAACCAGGTACAATAGCTATTAAATAGTTAATAACTATTTAATAGCTACCTAGTTTAAATAATTACCAATTTACCTGTAAAATAAATCCTAACCTAAGTTACAAATACACCTACACTATCAATAAATCAAATAAACTACAAATAGCTAAACTAAGATACAATTCAATACACTACACTAAATTACAAAAAATAAAAAAAGATTACAAGATTTTTAATCTAATTGCACCTATTCTAAGCCCCCTAATAAAATAACAAAACCCCCCAAATAAAACAATTTCCCTACCCTAATCTACATTACAAAAGTAACCAGCTCTATTACCAGCCCTTAAAAGGGCCTTTTGTGGGGCAATGCCCCAAAGTAATCAGCTCGTTTGCCTGTAAAAAAAACAACAACCCCCCCCATTACAACCCACCACCCACATACCCCTACTCTAACCCACCCAATCCCCCCTTAAAAAACTTAAGTCTAACCCCCAAGTGCTCCTTACCTGTCCTGAAGACCGGCGGAAAAGGTCCTGTTCCAGGCGGAGAAGTCTTCTTCCAGGCGGCGACCTCTTCTTCTTCCAGGATCCAGCCGGCGCGGAGCGGAGGAGTTGAATACCGATGACCGCGGAGCTGAAGACCGTCCATCTGGAACTGAAGATCGGCGACTCTGGAACTGAAGACCGGAGCCGGAGCGTGGAGGATCCTCTTCATACGATCGCCGCCTTACACTGAATAGGAATTCAAGGTACGCGATTAAAAATGGCGTCCCTTGAATTCCTATTGGCTGATTTGAGCCTTCAAATTCAAATCAGCCAATCAGATGTGAGCTACTTAAATTCTATTGGCTGATTTGAATAGCCAATAGAATAAGAGCTACTGTAATTCTATTGGCTGATTAGAATAGCCAATAGAATTACAGTAGCTCTTATTCTATTGGCTATTCAAATCAGCCAATAGAATTAAAGTAGCTCGCATCCGATTGGCTGATTTAAATTTGAAGGCTCAAATCACCAATAGGAATTCAAGGGACGCCATTTTTAATCGCGTAACTTGAATTCCTATTCAGTGTACGGCGGTGATCGTATGAAGAGGATCCTCCATGCTCCGGATCCGGTATTCATTTCCATTGTTCTTCAGTTCCAGCGTCGCCGGACTTCAACTCCTCCGCTCCGCGCCGGCTGGATCCTGGAAGAAGAAGAGGTCGCCGCCTGGAAGAAGACTTCTCCGCCTGGAACAGGACCTTCTCCGCCGGTCTTCAGGACAGGTAAGGAGCACTTGGGGGTTAGACTTAGGTTTTTTAAGGGGGGATTGGGTGGGTTAGAGAAGGGGTATGTGGGTGGTGGGTTGTAATGGGGGGGTTGTTGTTTTTTTTTACAGGGAAAAGAGCTGATTACTTTGGGGCAATGCCCCACAAAAGGCCCTTTTAAGGGCTGTTAATAGAGCTGTTTACTTTTGTAATTTAAATTAGGGTAGGGAAATTGTTTTATTTTGGGGGCTTTGTTATTTTATTAGGGGGCTTAGAATAGGTGTAATTAGCTTAAAAATCTTGTAATCTTTTTTTATTTTTTGTAATTTAGTGTTTGTTTGTTTTTTGTAATTTAGTTTAGTGTATTTAATTGTATTTTAGTTTAGATATTTGTAGTTTATTTGATTTATTGATAGTGTAGGTGTATTTGTAACTTAGGTTAGGATTTATTTTACAGGTAAATTGGTAATTATTTTAACTAGGTAGCTATTAAATAGTTATTAACTATTTAATAGCTATTGTACCTGGTTAAAATAATTACCAAGTTACCTGTAAAATAAATATAAACCCTAAAATAGCTACAATGTAATTATTAATTATATTGTAGCTATCTTAGGGTTTATTTTATAGTTAAGTATTTAGTTTTAAATAGGAATAATTTAGTTAATATTATTAATATTATTTAGATTTATTTTAATTATAATTAAGTTAGGGGTGTTAGAGTTAGATAGGGTTAATATAGTTAATATATATATAATATAATAACTATATTAACTATATTAACCCTAATATAATTAGGGTTAATATAGATGGCGGCGGTATAGAGGGATTAGATTAGGGGTTAATAAATTTAATATAGGTGGAGGCAATGTAGGGGGATTAGATTAGGGGGTAATACATTTATTATAGGTGGCGGCGGTATAGGGGGATTTAGATTACAGGCAAAAGAGCTGATTACTTTGTGACAATGCCCCGCAAAAAGCCCTTTTAAGGGCTGGCAATAGAGCTGGTTACTTTGGGGCAATGCCACGCAAAAAGCCCTTTTCAGGGCTATTTGTAGGGTTAGACTTTAGTTTAGTGGTAGGGAAATTTTAGTATTTTAGGGGTTAATTTAATATAGGTAGCGGTGGTATAGGGGGATTAGATTAGGGGTTAATAATTTAATATAGGTGGTGGCGGTGTAGGGGGATCATATTAGGGGTTAATATAGTTTAAATAGGTGGCGGCAGTGTAGGGGGATCATATTAGGGGTTAATATAGTTTAAATAGGTGGCGGCGGGGTAGTGGGATCATATTAGGGGTTAATATAGTTTAAATAGGTGGCGGCGGGGTAGGGGGCTCACATTAGGGGTTAATATAGTTTAATTAGGTGGCGGCGGTGTAGGGGGATCATATTAGGGGGTAACATAGTTAATGTAGGTGGCGGCGGTGTAGGGGGTTTACATTAGGGGGTATTATAGATAATGTAGCTGGTGGCGGGGTCCGGGAGCGGCGGTTTAGGGGTTAATACATTTATTGTTAGGAGTGAGAGGGGGGATTGAGGATAGAGGGGTATACGTGTCGGGCTATGTTTGGGAGGCGTGTTAGACAGTACGGGTGATTTAATAACTTAGTCAGGTTTTATATGTGGCGGCAGTTTCTAAAGTGCCGTAATTCACTGGCGACTCCAGAAATTTGTACTTACGCAGATTTCTGGACATCGCTGGTTTGTCAGACTTACGGCACTTTAGCATCTGACGGCGCCGTATATAAGATAGCTCGAGTTGCGAGTTGAAACTACGGGCGGCACAGGTTTCCACGCTTGCGCCGAAACCTGCACCGTATATCGGATCGCGGCCATGGTATCTATCTTAGGGTTTATTTTTATTTTACAGGCAAGTTTGTATTTATTTTAACTAGGTAGACTAGTTAGTAAATAGTTATTAACTATTTAATAACTACCTAGTTAAAATAAATACAAATTTAGCTATAAAATAAAACCTAACCTGTCTTACACTAACACCTAACATTACACTACAATTAAATCAATTACATTAATTAGATACAATTAACTAAATTACACAAAATAAAAAAAAGAAATGATCAAATATTTAAACTAATTACACCTAATCTAATAGCCCTATCAAAATAAAGAAGCCCCCCCAAAATAAAAAAAAAAACCTAGCCTAAACTAAACTGCCAATAGCCCTTAAAAGGGCATTTTGCGGGGCATTGCCCCAAAGAAATCAGCTCTTTTACCTGTAAAAAAAAATACAAACAACCCTCCAACAGTAAAACCCACCACCCACACAACCAACCCCCCCAAATAAAATCCTATCTAAAAAAAACCTAAGCTCCCTATTGCCCTGAAAAGGGCATTTGGATGGGCATTGCCCTTATAAGGCCATTTAGCTTTTTTTCAACCCAAACCCTAAGCTAAAAATAAAATCCACCTAATAAACCCTTAAAAAAAACCTAACACTAACCCCCGAAGATCCACTTACAGTTTTTAAAGACCCTACATCCATCCTTTACAAAGCTGGGAGAAGTCTTCATCCAAGCGGCAAGAAGTCGTCCTCCAGGCGGGCAGAAGTCTTCATCCAGTCAGCATCTTCTATCTTCAAGACATCCTGCGCAGAGCGGATTTCGGCGGCTACTGAAGAATGAAGGTTCCTTTAAGGGACGTCATGCAAGATGGCATCCCTTGAATTCCGATTGGCTGAAAGAATTCTATCAGCCAATCGGAATTAAAGTTGAAAAAATCCTATTGGCTGATGCAACCATCCAATATGAATGAGCTTCAATCCTATTGGCTGATCCAATCAGCCAATAGGATTGAGCTTGCATTATATTGGCTGGTCCAATCAGCTAATAGAATGCAAGCTCAATCCTTTTGGCTGATTGGATCAGCCAATAAGATTTTTTCAACTTTAATTCCGATTGGCTGATAGAATTCTATCAGCCAATCGAAATTCAAGGGACGCCATCTTGGATGATGTCCCTTAAAGGGATCTTCATTCTTCAGTAGCCGTCTAAAGAAGAGGATGCTCTGTGTCGGATGTCTTGAAGATAGAAGATGCTGACTGGATGAAGACTTCTGCCCGCCTGGAGGACCACTTCTCGCTGCTTGGAAGAAGACTTCTCCTGGCTTCGTTGAAGATGGATGTCCGGTCTTCAAAAACTGTAAGTGGATCTTCAGGGATTAGTGTTAGGTTTTATTAAGGGTTTATTGGGTGGGTTTTATTTTTAGCTTAGGGTTAGGGCTGCAATAGAGCTAAATGCCCTTTTAAGGGCAATGCCCATCCAAATGCCCTTTTCAGGGCAATGGGGAGCTTAGGTTTTTTTAGATAGGATTTTATTTGGGGGGTTTGGTTGTGTGGGTGGTGGGTTTTACTGTTGAGGGATTTTGTATTTTTGTTTTACTGGTAAAAGAGCTGATTTATTTGGTTCAATGCCCCGCAAAATGCACTTTTAAGGGCTATTGGCAGTTTAGTTTAGGTTAGAGGTTTTTTTTTTATTTTGGGGGGGCTTTTTTATTTTGATAGGGCTATTAGATTAGGTGTAATTAGTTTAAATATTTGTTAATTTCTTTTTTATTTTGTGTAATTTAGTGTTTAAATTTTTTTTTTGTAATTTTAGATAATTGTATTTAAAGTGCCATAATACCCAAATGTTTAAACACTTGAAAGTGATGCAGTATAGCTGTAAAAAAACTGACTAGAAAATATCACCTGAACATCTCTATGTAAAAAAGAAAGATATTTTACCTCAAAAGTTTCTCAGTAGCCACATCCTATTGTAAATTACTTCTAAGCAGCATATCAGTATGTCTGTCCCGGGACAGCCGAAGGGATGAGTCTCGTGCACTCATCTTATTTCCCAATTCAGTGTAAGGAAGTTTACTATGAAATCTCATGAGAGTTAAGTCAAATCTCATGAGATCACAGTAAAAGAGTTCATGACCTCAGCACTGTTGATGCTGATTTTCTGCAGTTCATTTCTTCATTTTATTTATTTTTTTACCTGCAGCTGAGTATAACTTTTTACACAGCACTTACTCTGCTGAGCTGAGGAAATTGTGAGGTAAAATATCTTCCTTTTTTACATAGAGATGCTCAGGTGATAATTTGCTTTCAGCTTTTTACAGTTATACTGCATCAGTTTCAAGTGATTTAGCATATGAGTATTATGTCCCTTTAATTAATGTAATTTATTTAAATGTAGTGTAATGTTAGGTGTTAGTGTAAGGCAGGTTAGGTTTTATTTTACAGGTAACTTTGTATTTTATTTTAGCTAGGTAGTTTGTAAATAGTTAATAACTATTTAGTAACTATTCTACCTAGTTAAAATAAATACAAGTTGCCTGTAAAATAAAAATAAATCCTAAGCTAGATACAATGTAATTATTAGTTATATTGTCGCTAGCTTAGGGTTTATTTTATAGCTATTTAGTTTTAAATAGGAATTATTTATTATTTAGGTATTGTAATTTTTATTTAGATTTATTTTAATTATGTTAAAGTTAGTGGGGGTTAGGTTTAGGGGTTAATAACTTTAGTATAGTGGCAGCGATTTTAGGGGCAGCAGATTAGGCGTTAGTAACAGTAATGTAGTTTGCGGAGATGTTAGGGACAGCAGAGTAGGGGTTAATAATATTTAACTAGTGTTTGCGATGCGGGAGTACAGCGGTTTAGGGGTTAATATGTTTATTATAGTGGGGGCGATGTCGGGAGTGGCAGATTAGGGGTTAATAATTTTATTTTAGTGTTTGCGATGCAGGAGGACCTAGGTTTAGGGGTTAATAGGTAGTTTATGGGTGTTAGTGTACTTTTTAGCACTTTAGTTATGAGTTTTATGCTACAGCTCTGGAACATAAAAGCCATAACTACTGACATTCAGTTTACGGTACGGATCTTGTAGTTATAGGCTGTACCGCTCACTTTTTGGCCAGACAGGCAAATTTGTAATACCGGTGCTATGGAAGTCCCATTGAAAAAGGACTTTTTGAAAGCTGCGGTAGTTACGTTGCATTCCGGCCATCCTATAGCTGCAAAACTCGTAATACCAGCGGTAGTGAAAAACAGCATCATGAGGCTTTTTCATCCATAACACAAAACTCGTAATCTAGCCGATAGATAACTCACTTACAATGCATAGATTTAACCACAATAATAAATGCGGTAGCTCCAATGACTTAATAAATATTAATGCTTCTCCCTTGACTTAGCGCTAATATATTTAATATATTAAAGGGACAGTCTAGTCAAAATTAAACTTTCATCATTCAGATAGGGCATGCAATTTTAAACAACTTTGCAATTGACTTTTATCATTAAATTTGCTTTGTTACCTTGGTGATATTTTTGAAAAGCTAAACCTAGGTAGGCTCAAACTGATTTCTAAACCGCTGAAAACCGCCTCTTAGCTCAGAGCATTTTGAAAGTTTTTCACAGTTAGACAGTACTAGTTCATGTAGGTCATATAGATAGCATTGTGCTCACTCCCGTGGAGTTATTTAGGAGTCTGCACTGATTGGCTAAACTGCATGTCTGTCAAATGCACTGAGATAAGGGGGCAGTCTGCAGAGGCCCAGATACAAGGTAATCACAGAGGTAAAACATATATTAATATGGTTATGCAAAACTGGGGAATGGGTAAGAAAGGGATTATATATCTTTTTAAGCAATAAAAATTCTGGTTAGACTGTCCCTTTAAATATACTGGTCTATTTAATACTAGCGTTGCAACTATACAATACCTCTTTAAATACCAGCTACAATTAAATTATAGCATCAATGAATGTCTTTGCTTTAAAATATTAAATTACAAAAATCACCTAATATTACCAGATACCAATGAGAGAGTTTCAGCTTTTCCAATCAGAGTTTTCTTTCATGTAATTGGCAAGAGTGCATGAGCTAGTGACGTATGGGATATACAATCCTACCAGGAGGGGCAGAGTTTCCCAAACCTCAAAATGCCTATAAATACACCCCTCACCACACCCACAATTCAGTTTTACAAACTTTGCCTCCTATGGAGGTGGTGAAGTAAGTTTGTGCTAAGATTTCTACGTTGACAAGCGCTTCTCAGCATTTTTGAAGCCCGATTCCTCTCAGAGTACAGCGAATGTCAGAGGGACGTGAAGAGAGTATCACTTATTGAATGCATTGGTTTTCCTCACGGGGGTCTATTTCATAGGTTCTCTGTTATCGGTCGTAGAGATTCATCTCCTACCTCCTTTTTCAGATCGACGATATACTCTTATATAACATTACCTCTACTGATAACTGTTTTAGTATTGGTTTGGCTATCTGCTATATGTGGATTGGTGTCTTTCGGTAAGTATGTTTTCATTATTTAAGACAACTCAGCTATGGTTTGGCACTTTATATATTTATATAAAGTTCTAAATATATGTATTGTACTTATATTTGCCATGAGTCAGGTTCATGTATTTCCTTCAGCAGACTGTCAGTTTCATATTTGGGGAATATAAACATTTTAAGAAATGTATTTCTTACCTGGGGTTTAGTCTTTTTTTCAATTGACTACTTCTTGCAAATTGCGGGCGGTATTAGGCCCGCGGATGCTTCAAATGCTAAACTTTATTGCGTCATTCTTGGCGCGATAATTTTTTTGGCGCGAAAAATACGTCTATGTAGGGCAGTGCTTTCCAAACTGTGTGTCGTGACACGTTAGTGTGTCGGCGGTAGTGTGTAGGTGTGTCCCTGCTTCAGCACACATTTTTTTTAATTTAAATTTTTTTAATTTTTTTGGGGGGTTTCCGACTTTCTGTCTGCCTGCTACGCATACCACGTGGTTGACACGTTATTGATACCTAGTGGGTTACAGATCATCTTAACCTAGTGGCGCAGCTCACGGGGAACTGAAACTATTCCCATTGGCGGCTTTGGCGGCACATTGGCTCCTGACTGCACGTGTAATTTCCTCAATCGGCTCATGACTGCATGTGTAGTCAGTGAGTGGGATAGCAATGTGTTTGCAGCACGGGAAGTAGTCAGTCGGACTAGGGCGGCAGCTTAAACGCTGAGCAGAAGTCAGTGTTTTTTTGGGGGTTTTTTTGCAGCTAGCTCCCAGTAGTGCATTGCTGCTCTTGATATATGGATAGGAAGTGGAAGCTTAAAAATGCTTGATGATGAAATGCGAGTGTCTTTATCTAATATTCCACCAAATATTCAGAAACTGTGTTCATCCCATCAACCTCATACATCCCATTAAAATAGTAAGTAGCTATTGGTGTTATTAAACTTTTTTCTAATTCTTACACATACTTACATACTGTTACTTGTAAATACATTTCATTATTATATAATTTATGTATGAGTCCGTATCTCTTAAAACAAGTTAGTTTAACCCCCCTGTTTGCTAGTACAACTGAATTACTGTGTTGCAAAATTATGTAGGTGTAAAAAGTGTGTCACTAACATGAAAAGTTTGGAAAGCTCTGATGTAGGGAATAAGGTGAGGCTGATTCGCCTTAGTTATCAAGCCCTAGATACCGGCAAAAGTAGAATTTAGTGACGTAAGCTTCAATCTGCCGGACTCAGTCCGACACAGATCGATGCTTACGTCACCACAGATGTTCCGCACACAAGTGCGGCACAATCTGACTACTTTTGCTAGTTATCAAAAAACTAGCAGGTACGCTCGGCACTTTTCCAGCCCAGCGTACCTGGTTTTCAAACGCCGCCCTGGAGGCGGCGGATCCCATAGGAATCAATGGGAGTCTGACCATAGCACCACCGCTCCCGGAGCCCACCGCAAGCTATAATAAATATGTTAACCCCTAAACCGCCGCTCCCGGTCCCCGCCGCAACTATAATATATGTATTAACCCCTAAACCGCCGCTCCCGGACCCCGCCGCCACCTACATTATACCTATTAACTATTATCCTTGCCCCCTACACCGCTGCCACTATAATAAATTTATTAACCCCTATCCTGCCCCCCCCCCACACCGCCGCCACTGTAATAAAATTATTAACCCCTAAACCTAAGTCTAACACCAACCCTAACACCCCCCTAATTTATTGAATAAATCTAAATAATATTTCTCTTAACTAAATTAATCCTATTTAAAAATAAATACTTACCTTTAAAATAAACCCTAATATAGCTACAATATAAATAATGATTATATTGTAGCTATCTTAGGCTTTATTTTTATTTTACAGGCATCTTTCAATTTATTTTAACTAGGTACAATAGCTATTAAATAGTTATTAACTATTTAATAGCTACCTAGTTAAAATAAAGAGAAATTTACCTGTAAAATAAAAACTAACTTGTTACAATTACACCTAACACTACACTATACTTAAATAAATTATTCCTATTTAAAACTAAATACTTACCTGTAAAATAAACCCTAAGATAGCTACAATATAATTAATAATTACATTGTAGCTATTTTAGGATTTATATTTATTTTACAGGTAACTTTGTATTTATTTTAGCTAGTTAGAATAGTTATTAAATAGTTATTAACTATTTAATAACTACCTAGCTAAAAGAAATACAAAATTACCTGTAAAATAAACCCTAACCTAAGTTACAATTAAGCCTTACACTACACTATCATTAAATTAATTAAATAAATTAGCTACAAATAATTACAATTAAATTAAATAAACTAACTAAAGTACAAAATATAAAAAAGCTAAGTTACAAAAAATAAAAAAAGTTACAAACATTTTAAAAATATTACAACAATTTTAAGCTACTTACACCTAATCTAAGCCCCCTAATAAAATAACAAAGCCCCCCAAAATAAAAAAAATTCCCTACCCTATTCTACATTAAAAAGTTGCCAGCTCTATTACCTTACCAGCCCTTAAAAGGGCCTTTTGCGGGGCATGCCCCAAAGAAAACAGCTCTTTTGCCTGTAAAATAAAAATACACCCCCCCAACATTAAAACCCACCACCCACATACCCCTAATCTAACCCAAACCCCCTTAAATAAACCTAACACTACCCCCCTGAAGATCATCCTACCTTGAGCCGTCTTCAGCCAGCCGACCACCAATGGAACCGAAGAGGAGATCCGGAGCGGCAGAAGTCATCATCCAAGGGGCGCTGAAGAAGTCTTCCTTCCGATTAAGTCATCATCCAGGCAGCGCTGAAGAGGTCTTCCATCCGATAGAAGTCTTCATCCAGGCGGCGTCTTCAATCTTCATCCATCCGGAGCGGAGCCATCTTCAGACGAACCAAAGCGGAGCCATCCTTTTCTTCCCGACGACTAACGACGAATGAAGGTTCCTTTAAGGGACGTCATCCAAGATGGCGTCCCTTCAATTCCGATTGGCTGATAGGATTCTATCAGCCAATCGGAATTAAGGTAGGAAAAATCCTGATCGGAACAGCCAATAGAATGCAAGCTCAATCTGATCGGCTGATTGGATCAGCCAATCGGATTGAACTTCAATCTGATTGGCTGATTCAATCAGCCAATCAGATTTTTCCTACCTTAATTCCGATTGGCTGATAGAATCCTATCAGCCAAGCGGAATTGAAGGGACGCCATCTTGGATGACGTCCCTTAAAGGAACCTTCATTCGTCGTTAGTCGTTGGGAAGAAGAGGATGGCTCCGCGTTGGCTCGTCTGAAGATGGCTCCGCTCCGCTCCGGATGGATGAAGATTGAAGACGCCGCCTGGATGAAGACTTCTATCGGATGGAAGACCTCTTCAGCGCTGCCTGGATGATGACTTAATCGGAAGGAAGACTTCTTCAGCGCCCCTTGGATGATGACTTCTGCCGCTCCGGATCTCCTCTTCGGTTCCATTGGTGGTCGGCTGGCTGAAGACGGCTCAAGGTAGGATGATCTTCAGGGGGGTAGTGTTAGGTTTATTTAAGGGGGGTTTGGGTTAGAGTAGGGGTATGTGGGTGGTGGGTTTTAATGTTGGGGGGGTTGTATTTTTATTTTACAGGCAAAAAAGCGGTTTTCTTTGGGGCATGCCCCGCAAAAGGCCCTTTAAGGGCTGGTAAGGTAATAGAGCTGGCAACTTTTTAATGTAGAATAGGGTAGGGAATTTTTTTATTTTGGGGGGCTTTATTTTATTAGGGGGCTTAGATTAGGTGTAAGTAGCTTAAAATTGTTGTAATATTTTTAAAATGTTTGTAACTTATTTTTTTTATTTTTTGTAACTTAGCTTTTTTATTTTTTGTACTTTAGTTAGTTTATTTAATTTAATTTAATTGTAGTTATTTGTAGCTAATTTATTTAATTAATTTAATGATAGTGTAGTGTTAGGTTTAATTGTAACTTAGGTTAGGATTTATTTTACAGGTAATTTTGTATTTCTTTTAGCTAGGTAGTTATTAAATAGTTAATAACTATTTAATAACAATTCTAACTAGCTAAAATAAATACAAAGTTAGAGGCGGAGCTAGCCGTGAACTGACATGGATGTTTCCTGCTGAAGCTCCACATTTGACCTGGCATTGAGGGAGATTATCGCTGGTCCAGACATGTTTGGACTGACAGAATCAAGTGAGAAGTAAGGGGAGAGAATGGGGAACAAGATTGCATATTTTTTATGCAGAAAGGAGCTGTTTTGACTGAGTTAGAGCCTTCTATCATGATGCACCCCTGCTGTTTTGCCTGGAAACCCCATACCAGCTATTCTTAACATCACAACTAACTGGACTATCTAATGATCAGAGGGGCAGAAGAGCCAGCAGAGGTCATTTACAGGTAGACAGAGGGCATGAACATATGTTTAAGGGATAAAAAGCTGAAATAAAAGCCTTTTAAAAACGGGCCCCTGCTGAATTGCCAGGGAAACCCTGTAGCTATTAAGGCCCTGCCTAAATTTACAGCCTCAGGCCCTTACAATCCTGTTTAGCTACAGAAGATCAAAGATTGGTGTATAGAAACCCTAACTGATGTGTTAAAAGGCTTGGTGTTTGCTGCATTTAACAACTTAATAAGCACACTTACTGGGCCCCTGCATGACTGTATCAGAAACCCCATTTGAAGCACAGCATAGATAATCTCAGCAACAGGAGGAATCTGCTTATAAACACAGAGACTGTCATTTGATTGGGGATTATTACCTGAATTGTTTTTTGTTTTTTTGTGTGTTTTTTTTGCATTCATCTCATTGCAATTTAAAGTCTGCAACATCATACTATATATATGCCATGACTGAACTCCACACCTCTCTCTATAACCTGGTATAGCTACTGTTTATCTGCATCACACTATGGCATCCAGGAGAGTCCCCAGGGTGGACAAGGGTACAAAGCCACATGCTACTTCTAGTTCAAAGATGAACACATTCTTTAAAGCTATACACTCTCCAACTGTGGAGGAAGATAATTCACAAATGTCTCAAGAAGAGCAACAGGATCCAATTCCTCCTGACAGAGAATCACCTATAACTAAAGCTGACCTTAAGGATCTCCCGACCAAAGCAGACCTCTCCTCTTTTTTTCAAAAGGTCAGCAAGATGCTGAAAGAGGGTTTAACAGAAATAAAGAAAGAAGTTGCGGATCTGGGAGGCAGAGTGGCCTATTTGGAAGAATTAGAGGAAGAGACTACATCCAACATGGACCTAATCAACAGGAAAATGGAGACCCAGGAATCACAAATTGAATATCTCCAATCCAAGCTAGAAGACCTCGACAACAGGGGTAGGAGACAAAATCTACACATTCGGGGTGTCTCTGAAAAAATCACGAGCGACACTCTCCCCTCACATCTAGAAAACATCTTCAAACAACTATTGAATAATCAGCAGCTACCTGATGTAGCGATTGACAGGGCGCACAGAGCTTTAAGACCCAAGCCACGGGATGGAGAGCCTCCAAGGGATATAATCCTGAGGTTTCACAGATACACCGATAAAGAAGCAATATTAAATGCTACAAGAAAACAACAATCCTTCACTTTGGATGGTGACACGCTTCAATTTTACACAGACCTCAGCCCTATCACCTTACAAAACCGCAAAGAAATAAGATTCCTCACGCTTCATCTGAGAGATCACGGTGTACCCTACAGATGGGGATTCCCCTTCAGTTTGAGAGTACTGAAGAACAACAAACTTGCAACATACAGGACACTAGAAGATCTGGACCACTTTTGCCAAACACTGGGCATACCAAAACCTACCCTCCCTTCATTGGAACCTTCGGATATTTCTGACTCACAAAGAAATTCAGCAGCACCAAAACCTCAATGGACGAAAGCGGCAAAGAAAAGATCTAGAGATGACGCATCAAAACATCGGAAAGGGCCAGCAGATCTAGACCCGAGTTGAGGGATCTTTAGACTATCTATACAGTTCCTTTGGCAGTGAAGGCCTGGCCGGCCGATAAAGATACTTGAGACATTCCTGAGATTAGCCTTAAGCATGATTATTATCATGGTCTTACTTTGGTGCTATGTTTCATTTGCTCCTGAAATAGATTGTTTATGCTATGGTCTTCTCTCTCCCCTTTTCTCCCCTTTAACACTGTTTCTCTCCTTCACAGGTGCCTTTCAACCTCGTTCGGTTGAACTAATTCCCCTATGAACCCCAATATTACATGGGAAGGTTTTACAGGGAATTTTTGTTATGAAATGTTTTTTGTTTTCAGGTTTCTTGTTTGGTTGTATTGTTTATTGTTTTGTTGTTTATGCCGAAATAATGATACTTTTGTATTGCTTACTTCTGATCCAGGACTAAGAGATGTTTTTGTATACACGTATAAGAGAGTTTCTTCCATCCACTATCTAACCACAGGCAGGGGTGGGCTGGACCAACACTTCAATGGTGCCATTTTCTTTGACACTGCGATGGCTGAGTATAGACACTACATGACTGGGCAACTCCTCCGACGTAAGGTAATGAGCTTTATCCCACAACACCGATGTAGGTACACAAATTAAGGAAATTAAACTAATCTCTCAAAACTGTAAGGGCTTAAATTCCCCAACTAAAAGATCCATAGCGCTTAATTGGGGGAGAAAAGAAAAAGCTAACATTATTTTTGTTCAAGAAACCCATTTTGTCACCAACAAAGAACCTACATTCAAATCTAGAGACTTCCCCACTTCGTACCTTCACTCTAACACAGAGAAAAAGAATGGTGTGGGAATATTATTCAATAAAAATACACACTTCCAGCTGTTGGAGAAATTGGTGGATAGGGAAGGTCGCTATATAATACTAGTGGGTATGTTGTTTAATAGACCAATTACCCTGGCTAACGTATATGCACCCAACACAGGACAAGCTCACTTTTTGACGACAGTCAGTAACAAACTCCTAGAGATCCAAAAAGGCACACTCTTGTTAGGGGGAGATCTAAATGTAGCATTGTTCCCGACTTTAGATTGTTCACAAGGCCGCAGTATCACTACGTCTAAAACTAGAAATCTAATTCTTAACACATTAAGGGGCCTCACCCTTTTGGACACCTGGCGCACACTTCACCCCACCGCACGCAACTATTCATTTTATTCTAATCCAGCCAAATCATACTCACGCATAGACTATTGGTTACAGACGCTGATATTTCTCCAATAACATGGTCTGACCACTCCTCAATATCGTTGACTCTGACCTGGCCCTCGGTACCAATACACCCATTTCACTGGAGACTGGATGAGGCTATGCTACATGACCCACTAGTCGTACAACAAACCCAGCAAGCTTTGACAGAGTACTTTCAGCTAAACTGCAACTCCACAACGTACACTCCAATGACTTGGTTCGCACATAAGGCTGTTCTCAGGGGGTCGTTGCTGAAACAGAAAGCTATTAAAAAGCGTTCTTCGCTAGCACAATACAAAACACTACTACAGAAAGTACAAACTGACGAAAATTCACATAAAAGTAATCCCCAGAGACAGGATCTTTTGCAGGCGCTAGCCACATCACGATCCCAGCTAAAAAACTACTTACATAAGGAGGCATGCGTAAAGGCTTTATATCTTAGGAAGATATACTTCCATGGAGGTAACAAATCTGGTACCCTGCTCGCTAGGGCCTTAAAGCGCAAAACATTACACAACTACATTCTCAATATAACAGCAGACGATGGCACGGAAACATCGGACTCAAATCTGATAGCTAAATCATTCATGACCTACTATGGGAATCTTTACAATCTCCCCTGTAATGAGCGGGTAACGCAAGCAGAATTTTTAGACACTTATATTCAAAGTGCAGATTTGAGTAAGATTCAAAGAGAGGACAAAGAGAGCTTAGACGAACCAATCAAACTACATGAAATACTGAAAGTTATTAATGACCTTCCATCACATAAAAGTCCTGGACCAGACGGGTTTTCAAACAAATATTACAAAACATATAAGGATATCTTAGAGCCACATCTATTAGATTTATATAGGTATATAGATAAGGAAGGACATCTCCCCCCGGAATACTTAGAAGCCCAGATTTCAGTTATTCCCAAACCAGGTAAACCCCCCACGCATCCGGGTAATTACAGGCATATCTCTTTATTGAACACTGATTTAAAAATCTTTACAAAAATACTGGCTAATAGGTTGAACTGAATACTCCCACAGATTATCCACTCTGATCAGGCTGGCTTTGTGCCTGGTCGAGAGGCCAGGGATAACACCATCAGATCACTTCAATTAATAGATCACGCTAAACATACAAACACGGATATGGTGGTTATTTCCACAGACGCTGAGAAAGCGTTTGATCGCCTAAACTGGGATTTTTTATTTGCTACACTTAGGGAGGTGGGTCTGGGGGAGGGTATGCTTCGTAGAATTCAGAGCCTTTATCATGCACCATCAGCAAAGGTTAGAGTAAATAATATGATGTCCGATCCCTTCATTATCCACAATGGCACAAGGCAGGGTTGTCCGCTTTCCCCTATCTTATTCATAATCAGCATGGAAGTCTTAGCACAGAAAATAAGAAATAATCCGCTGGTCTCCGGCATTAAAGTAGGCCCTTTAGATTGTAAACTCTCGCTATACGCAGACGATGTCCTGTTCACGTTATCATCACCCCAGACATCTGTCCCTGAGGTCCTGAAAGTTCTCAAACAATTTGGTGACTTTTCCAATTTCAGGATTAATGAACAAAAGTCAGAAATCTTAAATATCTCCCTCCCACCTCAAGAATTTCAGACCCTGTTACAGTCCTGCACTCTTAAACACCAACCACAAGCGATCAAATATTTGGGGATGTATCTTGCTCCAAACATGAAAGCCCTCCTGGAGCTTAACTTCACTAATCTACTTAATACTATATCGACAGATTTAAAGACTTGGAAGGACCGTCCCTTTTCATGGTGGGGTAGACTCCAAATTTTGAAAATGAATGTACTCCCTAGATTGCTGTACGCGATACAAGCTGTCCCTATCACCCTACCACAGGGCCTCCTTACTCAGATACAACATGTTTTAGATTCCTTCGTTTGGGGTAGCATAAAACCCAGAGTTAAGAAGGCAACTATGTACAGGTCAGCCAGAGAGGGAGGGTTGGGTCTGCCTAAGATAGAAACCTATTATCATGCCACGGGTTTACAGAGAATCATAGAGTGGCACAGAAATAGGGACTCTAAGGCTTGGATTCCAATAGATTCACATATACTTCACTCCCCCTCTCCGGGAGCTTTATGTTGGATAGCAGGGCAGAATCGACCCCCATGGTTGAAGGCATACCCACTTTTACACCATGTGTTCGAATTATGGGACACTTTGATAAAGAGATTCCCAGGAATATCAACACTCAGATCACCCATGTCCCCAATTTCCCTGAATGCTGAGCTATTAGGGGGGGTAATGTTTGACAGGAATAACCTGAATAATTGGGAGATGGGTTACACGGTTCCCCTATTTAATTTACTCAGTGAGGGCAAACTCAAAAACAGGTTAGACCTTATAGACATCCTAGGTGGAGTTTTTGTTAGGTGGCTAAAATATAACCAAGTTCACCATTTACTCCATACCCACCCTCTCAAACAGTCACTTACAAGAAATCTCACACCCTTTGAACAGACATGCGCTATGACAAGTTCAGCACATCACACCTTATCATGGGCTAAGAGACTCCTAGTTAATGCACAGAGCTCGAAACTTCCAGATTATATAGAAAGCTGGCATACGGAATTGAATAAGACTATCACAGAAGCAGAGTGGGTTAAAATTTTTAATAATACAAGAAAATCTTCATCCTCAGCTAGATTTTTAGAGACAAATTACAAACTCCTGACTAGGTGGTACTTGACACCTACCAGACTTAAATGCATTTTCCCTGCCTCGTCAGACCTTTGTTGGAGGGGTTGTGGGGAAAGGGGGACGATGACACACATATGGTGGACATGTCCTAAATTGTCACCTTTTTGGCAGGGCATACAGAATATCCTACAAGTTATAATGGGGCGGGGGGATTCCTATCAGCTAGACCCGACAACGGCCCTACTGAATCTGTTACCTAAATGTAAATTAAGAACACGACTAATTCAGTTGGCATTGAATTCTGCTAGGTCCTTAGTCGCTAGGCTCTGGAAATCTCAAATCTGCCCGACCCTAAAGGACTGGCACTCTCACATGACAGATACCTTGAGAATGGAAGAATACGGTTTCTTTAAATCGAATAGGTTAGAATTCTTCCATGATTTAAAATTCATCTGGGATGAAATCCAAAATGATCTGAGGATAGAAGGGGGGAGCTTTACACAAGTTACAGGAGTGACCTAGGAGGAATGACAGGCCTAGTGTTATCTTAGAGAGGTATGGCTGACGTGGTCCCACCCCTGCCTGATACTCTAATAATGACCTCTTTAGCTTAGCACTTCTCTCAAAGGTTGATAGTTAAATACAAAGTCGAGGGATACCACTAGATGTGTAGAATATATACAAAGTGATCTTAAATTAAGAAATTTCGGCATAGTTTTATTGTTGTTTGAGTTATGTTTTGTACATTGGTGTCATTGTCAATCACCATGCATTTATATGGAGTGGGGCTACTGTTTTCAAATGGACTTATCACGGACAGTCTAGCTCTACTATTTCATTTTACTATATGGGAGTTTGTTCTCCTTTCTTTTGGAGACTGATGGTTTCTCCCTCTTTTGTTTCTGTTTAAACTTTTGTATCAACAATGACATCCTTTTGTACCATGCTGCTAAATAATGATAATAAAAATGAATAAATAAAAAAAATAAAAAATAAATAAATACAAAGTTACCTGTAAAATAAATCTAAATCCTAAAATAGCTACATTGTAATTATTATTTACTTTGTAGCTATCTTAGGGTTTATTTTACAGGTAAGGATTTAGTTTTAAATAGGAATAATTAATTTAATGATAGTGTAGTGTTAGGTGTAATTGTAACTTAGGTTAGTTTTTATTTTACAGGTAAATTTCTCTTTATTTTAACTAGATAGCTATTAAATAGTTAATAACTATTTAATAGCTATTGTACCTAGTTAAAATAAATTGAAAGTTGCCTGTAAAATAAAAATAAATCCTAAGATAGCTACAATATAATTATTATTTATATTGTAGCTATATTAGGGTTTATTTTAAAGGTAAGTATTTATTTTTAAATAGGATTAATTTAGTTAATAAGAGAAATATTATTTAGATTTATTTAATTAATATTTAAGTTAGGGGGGTGTTAGGGTTAGTGTTAGACTTAGGTTTAGGGGTTAATAATTTTATTACAGTGGTGGCGGTGTAGTGGGGGGCAGGATACGGGTTAATAAGTTTAAGATAGGTTGCGGCGGGGTCCGGGAGCGGCGGTTTAGGGGTTAAACTATTTAGTTGCAGCGAGGTCTGGGATCGGCAGGATAGGGGTTAATAACTTTATTATAGGTGGCGGCGGTATAGGGGGGCAGGATAGGGTTACTAGGTATAATGTAGGTGGCGGCGGTGTCCGGGAGCGGCGGTTTAGGGGTTAATACATTTATAAGAGTTGCGGCGGGGTCTAGGAGCGGCGGTTTAGGGGTTAATAACTTTATTTAGTTGCAGGGGGCTCCAGGGGCGCCGGAATAGGGGGTAGAACAGTGTAGTTTAGTGTGGGTGCTTAGTGACAGGCTAGCAATAAAGCTGTAAAAAAGCCGAAGAGCAGCGAGATCGGATGAGTGATAACTCTCACAGTCCGCTGCTCAACGCCCCGTACTTGGTGAACGGCTTTTTGACAGATTTTTTGATAACTTAGGCGCAATTTTGCAGGTCCGCGGCGGCGATGGTAGGCGAGCTTAGGCGGGCGTATTGAACCGACGAAGGCAGGTAAAGTAGACACGTTGATAACTAGAGGCCTATGCATTCTTTGGACATTAAACTACTTTCTTGGAAAGTGTTGTTCCTTGTTTATGAGCTATCTGCTCTTTCTTGTGAGTCTCCTTTTCTGATTTTTCATCAGGATAAGGCAGTTTTGCGGACATCTTTTCAATTTTTTCCTAAGGTTGTGAATTCTAACAACATTAGTAGAGAAATTGTTGTCCCTTCCTTGTGTCCTAATCCTAAGAATTCTTTGGAGAGATCCTTACATTCTTTGGATGTGGTAAGAGCTTTGAAATATTATGTGGAAGCTACTAAAGATTTCAGGAAGACTTCCAGTCTATTTGTTTTATTTTCTGGTCCTAGGAAAGGTCAGAAGGCTTCTGCTATTTCCTTGGCTTCTTGGTTGAAACTTTTGATTCATCAAGCTTATTTGGAGTCGGGTCAGGCCCCGCCTCAGAGAATTACAGCTCATTCTACTAGATCAGTCTCCACTTTGTGGGCCTTTAAGAATGAAGCTTCAGTTGATCAGATTTGCAAAGCAGCGACTTGGTCTTCTTTGCATACTTTTACTAAATTCTACCATTTTGATGTATTTGCATCTTCAGAAGCAGTTTTTGGTAGAAAAGTTCTTCCGGCAGCTGTTTCAGTTTGATTCTTCTGCTTTTGATTTAAGTTTCTTTCATTTATGAGACTAAACTTATTTTTTTGGGTTGTGGATTAATTTTTTCAGCAGAAAATGGCTGTTTTTATTTTTATCCCTCCCTCTCTAGTGACTTGCGTGGAAGACTCCACATCTTGGGTTTTGCTATCCCATACGTCACTAGCTCATGGACTCTTGCCAATTACATGAAAGAAAACATAATTTATGTAAGAACTTACCTGATAAATTCATTTCTTTCATATTGGCAAGAGTCCATGAGGCCCACCCTTTTTATGGTGGTTAGGATTGTTTGTATAAAGCACAATTATTTCCAAATTTCTTTTGTTGATGCTTTCTACTCCTTTCTTTATCACCCCACTGCTTGGCTATTCGTTAAACTGAATTGTGGGTGTGGTGAGGGGTGTATTTATAGGCATTTTGTGTTTTGGGAAACTTTGCCCCTCCTGGTAGGATTGTATATCCCTTATGTCACTAGCTCATGGACTCTTGCCAATATGAAAGAAATGAATTTATCAGGTAAGTTCTTGCATAAATTATGTTTTTTCACCATCATATGAAAAGGTTTTTGCACAAATTTGGAGGTGAATATTTGGCCCAATTCTGTTTACTCGGTATAAAGAGGGTCCCAAACGTTATCTCACAAAGACTGTAAATCCAAGGCAGCAAGTTAAGTCAGTAAGTAAGAGTTAAGCAAAATGGCCTCCATTACTTCCTGTGCATGAGCCTTCCACCTCTCTTCTAATCACCCAGTGAAATTTAGGAACGTCCTTAATCGGAGCGTGTTTCTCATTGGCCCTTGGAAATGCATATCTCTTAACAGCCAACCCTTCTGGCTGCAATACTAGATTTAGCCCATGGGGGGGAAAGAGACAATTGGAATGTAGCTTTGTTTATCAAATACTGCTACAGAAAATACATTTATTTTAAAGTGTTCATTTAATACACTTATATTTCCTTGCTCAAAAAATGTATCCAGTCAACTGAAGATGCACAATTTAAGACCAAACATGGCATAATTATCAATTCTATAGTAATTAATTATATAGATATATTTATTAGATTCTCATTCCATTTTAATATACATATAACCCACGTTCAGTACATTTCTTGATAATGTTATTTGTGTGTATATATATATATATATATATATATATATATATATATATATATATATATATATACTTCCTTATATTTTATATCCTATATACAGCTTGTAAGTAGTAATCTGATGTAATTAATCATATAGCCATTTTAATAAGTAATTATATTCTTAATGATTTGCTCTTTATGGAACCATAGCATTTAATATCCTGGTATTACATTGCATTTTTGAGCATATCTCTATATTCCATACATACCTGCAATAGAATTCTGTAGCAATTTAATCATGACAGATATATATATATATTCCCTTAAAATAGTAAACACTTTTGAGTCAAATCCTAATTTCACCAAATTGAATGATGAAATCAGAGACTAACTAGCGAGACTACAAACTGAAATAAAACTTAGAAAGGGAAGAAAGTTCTCTAGAGGACTATAAAAATAACAAAGTTTATAGTTACCAACCTATAAGTGGGTCATATGACTCAGGCACGGATGGTTCTGATGCCGAAGTAGACCATACCAAGACAAAGCCTGGTCAGAAACAGCCTTTTTTAGGAGATGGTGGAGAAGTGGTAGGAAGAGGAGGAGGGGGAACAAATACCAATTTAGGAGAGAGACGGTATCCCTCCAGGCAACGGTATCAGCAGAGCTACGTCCAGACGCAGGGCAGTTACAGTCAGAGCAGACCCTGACTGTTTTGGAGGCGCAGGGGCTTTTGAAGCAAGAGAACGAGGCATTACAGATAATTAACCTGTCTTCTTTTAAACTGAACACTATGCATATAGCGGTCCTCAAAAGAGGGCTCTCTTTTTGTCCAACGAACAATCTGGACAAATTCAATTTTTTGAAGGACCTTCATTTATTTGCAAGACAGATTGTGCTGTTTCAGATAATGAAGGGAAAAAGCAGGCACCTGATTGAAGATGTCTCATTAACACAGGGAGACAGGCAGGCATGCGTTGACCTTTATGACCTACTTACGGAGTCAGAAGGTAGTTCCCATACCTTTTCACAGGTAGATGACCTAAGAGCAGGTGAAACTGTTACTTCGAATTTTAAAGCAAAATCGAAATACATGCCACAACTGTCGATGGTACCCGCTGTAAATATATTTGTGAGACAGGTGGAAAAGGACATAGCTAGTCTATTTCTTCTAGGTCTGGTTGACGACAACCTAAGTGGGTTAGACAGAAAAGCCCTAAATGACTTAATCAATGCCAAGGGAGTGGTCATCAAGGCAGCAGATAAGGGCGGTAACCTGGTTCTGTGGGACGAAAAACTCTATGTCCTGGAGGTTAAACGCCAGCTACTTGATAGAAGCCAATATCAGTGTATTTCTTATAACCCCACCTCCTCCCTACAGATATCTCTATTTAACCTCTTGAAAGAAGCGAAAGATAATAAAATAATCACCACAGCAGAGTTTAAATACCTCTATCCAGAGTATCCGGTCATGCCGGTCTTTTATTGTATCCCTAAGATACATAAAAATCCGGTCAATCCACCAGGCCGGCCTATAATTGCCGGCATAGGCAGTTTGACTGAGAACCTTGGGAATTATATTGACTCTTTTCTAAGACCATTTCTTGAGACAATGCCCTCTTTTATCCTTGATACCTCAGACTTCTTGAAGAAAACGGACAGGTTGTCAGTTCCTCAAACAGCACTCCTGGTATGTCTAGATGTTGAGGGACTTTATTCCTCGATTCCACACGAAGTAGGAATCGAGGCTTGCAAACATTTCCTCATGACAAGAGGAGTGCGTGTCCAAAAACACACAGACTTTGTGGTGAATTTACTTACATTTGTTCTCACCAACAATGTATTTATGTTTGACAACAAAATATACAAGCAACTGAGAGGCACGGCTATGGGCGCAACATGTGCCCCGACTTATGCGTGCCTACATCTGGGCAGCTGGGAGATGGATGAGGTATTCCAGAATCCGAACTTTGAGAGATAAGTCCACATATGGCTGAGGTATGTGGACGATATCTTTCTAGTGTGGGAGGGCACTGAAGATACCCTTAAAGAATTTGTGGACACTCTTAATCTAAACAAGAGAAATATCACACTAAGGGGGGTAGTTATCAAGCCGTCAACCTCAAATACGCTGCGTATTCCGCAGCGTATTTGTGGCGAGGCTGATACGCCTTAGTTATCAAAGGCTCGAGACCGGCAAAAGTAGAATTTTGTGACGTCAGCTTCGATCCGCCGGACTCAGTCCGACACAGATCGATTCTTACGTCACTCCAGATGTTCCGCACACAAGTGCGGCACATTCTCACTACTTTTGCTAGCTATCAAAAAACTAGCAGGTACGATCAGCAGTTTTACGGCCCAGCGTACCTGGTTTTCAAAGCGCCAGCCTGGAGGCGGCGGATCCCATAGGAATCAATGGGAGTCTGACCATAGCGAAAGTACAAGTTCGCTGCTGACAGACATCCCATTGATTCCTATGGGAGCTGTCTACACCTAACACCCTAACATGTACCCCGAGTCTAAACACCACTAATCTGACCCCCCCTACACCGCCGCAACTAAATAAAGTTATTACCCCCCTAAACCGCCGCTCCCGGAGCCCACCGCAAGCTACTCTATACATATTAACCCCTAAACCGCCGCTCCCGGAGCCCACCGCAACTATAATAAATGTATTAACCCCTAACCCGCCGCTCCCTGAACCCGCCGCAACCTATATTAAATGTATTAACCCCTATCCTGCCCCCCCTACACCGTCGCCACCTATAATACATTTATTAACCCCTATCCTGCCCCCCCTACACCGTCGCCACCTATAATAAATTTATTAACCCCTATCCTGCCCCCCACTATGCCGCCGCCACTGTAATAAAATGATTAACCCCTAAACCTAACCCTAACCCTAACGCCCCCTAACTTAAATATTAATTAAATAAATCTAAATAAATTAACTCTTATTAACTAAATGAATCCTATTTAAAACTAAATACTTACCTTTAAAATAAACCCTAATATAGCTACAATATAAATAATAATTATATTCTAGCTATCTTAGGATTTTTTTTTATTTTACAGGTACCTTTCAATTTATTTTAACCATGTACAATAGCTATTAAATAGTTATTAACTATTTAATAGCTTACCTAGCTAAAATAAAGAGAAATGTACCTGTGAAATAAATCCTAACCTAAGTTACAATTACACCTAACACTACACTATACTTTAATAAATTATTCCTATTTAAAAATAAATACTTACCTGTAAAATAAACCCTAAGATAGCTACAATGTAATTAATAATTATATTATAGCTATCTTAGGATTTATATTTATTTTACAGGTAACTTTGTATTTATTTTAGCTAGTTAGAATAGTTATTAAATAGTTATTAACTATTTAATAACTACCTAGCTAAAAGAAATACAAAATTACCTGTAAAATAAATCCTAACTTAAGTTACAATTAAACCTAATACTACACTATCATTAAATTAACTAAATAAACTACCTACAAAGAACTACAATGAAATACAATTACATAAACTAACTAAAGTACAAAAAATAAAAAAAGCTAAGTTACAAAAAATAAAAAATTAAGTTACAAACATGTTAAAAATATTACTACAATTTTAAGCTACTTACACCTAATCTAAGCCCCCTAATAAAATAACAAACCCCCCCGAAATAAAAAAAATCCCTACCCTATTCTAAATTACATAAATTTCAAAGCTCTTTTACCTTACCAGCCCTTAAAAGGGCCATTTGTGGGGGCATGCCCCAAAAAGTTCAGCTCTTTTGCCTGTAAAAGAAAAATACAACCCCCCCCCCAACATTAAAACCCACCACCCACATACCCCTAATCTAACCCAAACCCCCCTTACAAAAACCTAACACTAATCCCCTGAAGATCATCCTACCTTGAGTCGTCTTCACTCAGCCGAGCCACCGATGGAACTGAAGAGGACATCCGGAGCGGAAGAAGTTAATCCTCCAAGCGGCGCTGAAGAAATCTTCCATCCGATGAAGTCATCATCCAGGCGGCGCTGAAGAAGTCTTCGATCCGGCCGATGTCATCTTCAAAGAGGCGCTGAAGAGGTCTTCTATCCGGGCGAAGTCATCTTCCAAGCCGGGTCTTCAATCTTCCTTCCGCCGACGCGGAACCACCTTCTTCACCGACGGACTACGACGAATGACGGCTCCTTTAAGGGACGTCATCCAAGATGGCGTCCCCTCAATTCCGATTGGCTGATAGGATTCTATCAGCCAATCGGAATTAAGGTAGGAAAATCTGATTGGCTGATGGAATCAGCCAATCAGATTCAAGTTCAATCCGATTGGCTGATCCAATCAGCCAATCAGATTGAGCTCGCATTCTATTGGCTGATCGGAACAGCCAATAGAATGCGAGCTCAATCTGATTGGCTGATTCCATCAGCCAATCAGATTTTCCTACCTTAATTCCGATTGGCTGATAGAATCCTATCAGCCAATCGGAATTGAGGGGACGCCATCTTGGATGACGTCCCTTAAAGGAGCCGTCATTCGTCGTAGTCCGTCGGTGAAGAAGGTGGTTCCGCGTCGGCGGAAGGAAGATTGAAGACCCGGCTTGGAAGATGACTTCGCCCGGATAGAAGACCTCTTCAGCGCCTCTTTGAAGATGACATCGGCCGGATCGAAGACTTCTTCAGCGCCGCCTGGATGATGACTTCATCGGATGGAAGATTTCTTCAGCGCCGCTTGGAGGATTAACTTCTTCCGCTCCGGATGTCCTCTTCAGTTCCATCGGTGGCTCGGCTGAGTGAAGACGACTCAAGGTAGGATGATCTTCAGGGGATTAGTGTTAGGTTTTTGTAAGGGGGGTTTGGGTTAGATTAGGGGTATGTGGGTGGTGGGTTTTAATGTTGGGGGGGGGGTTGTATTTTTCTTTTACAGGCAAAAGAGCTGAACTTTTTGGGGCATGCCCCCACAAATGGCCCTTTTAAGGGCTGGTAAGGTAAAAGAGCTTTGAAATTTATGTAATTTAGAATAGGGTAGGGATTTTTTTTATTTTGGGGGGGTTTGTTATTTTATTAGGGGGCTTAGATTAGGTGTAAGTAGCTTAAAATTGTAGTAATATTTTTAACATGTTTGTAACTTAATTTTTTATTTTTTGTAACTTAGCTTTTTTTATTTTTTGTACTTTAGTTAGTTTATGTAATTGTATTTCATTGTAGTTATTTGTAGTTAATTTATTTAATTAATGTAATGATAGTGTAGTATTAGGTTTAATTGTAACTTAAGCTAGGATTTATTTTACAGGTAATTTTGTATTTCTTTTAGCTAGGTAGTTATTAAATAGTTAATAACTATTTAATAACTATTCTAACTAGCTAAAATAAATACAAAGTTACCTGTAAAATAAATATAAATCCTAAGATAGCTATAATATAATTATTAATTACATTGTAGCTATCTTAGGGTTTATTTTACAGGTAAGTATTTATTTTTAAATAGGAATAATTTATTAAAGTATAGTGTAGTGTTAGGTGTAATTGTAACTTAGGTTAGGATTTATTTCACAGGTACATTTCTCTTTATTTTAGCTAGGTAAGCTATTAAATAGTTAATAACTATTTAATAGCTATTGTACATGGTTAAAATAAATTGAAAGGTACCTGTAAAATAAATATAAATCCTAAGATAGCTAGAATATAATTATTATTTATATTGTAGCTATATTAGGGTTTATTTTAAAGGTAAGTATTTAGTTTTAAATAGGATTCATTTAGTTAATAAGAGTTAATTTATTTAGATTTATTTAATTAATATTTAAGTTAGGGGGGCGTTAGGGTTAGACTTAGGTTTAGGGGTTAATCATTTTATTACAGTGGCGGCGGCGTAGTGGGGGGCAGGATAGGGGTTAATAAATTTATTATAGGTTGCGGCGGGTTCATGGAGCGGCGGTTTAGGGGTTAATACATTTATAAGACTTGCGGCGGGGTCTAGGAGCGGCGGTTTAGGGGTTAGTAACTTTATTTAGTTGCGGGGGCCTCCGGGGGCGCCGGTATAGGGGGTAGAACAGTGTAGTTTAGTGTGAGTGCTTAGTGACAGGCTAGCAATAAAGCTGGGAAAAAGCCGAAGGGCAGCGAGATCGGATGAGTGATAACTGTCACAGTCCGCTGCTCATCGCCCCGCGGCTTTTTGACAGCTTTATTTGATAACTTAGGCGAACGTATTCAAGGTCCGCGGCGGCGAAGGTAGGCGAGCTTAGGCGGACGTATTGGACCGGCGAAGCCAGAAAAGTAGACGGCTTGATAAGTAGCCCCCTAACTCTGCAATATAGCAGAGAAGAAATCTCTTTCCTAGATGTGAAAGTAAGGATTGAAAGAGGGACCTTATTGACTGAGAACTATCGCAAGGATACAGCGACAAATAGCCTCTTAGAGGCATCAAGTCACCACCCATCTCACTTGAAAAAAGGCATTCCCAAGGGACAGTTCCTTAGGTTGCGTAGGAATTGCTCAACCAAGGAAAGATATATAAAGCATGCCTCAGACATGGAAAAAAGATTCCTGGATAGAGGCTACTCGAAAAGGGTGGTAAAAAGAGCATTTAATTATGCATTACATGCAGATAGAGAAAAACTTCTCCAGCCTAAAAATAAGGAGAATGACCAGAAAATAAGACTCATTACTGACTACAACTGCCATTGGCATACTCTAAGGAATATTCTTGCAAAAAACTGGCAATTGCTTACGAGTGATGCAAGTGTGTGTCAGGAAGTGGGTGAGTTTCCATGCATAACTGCAAGGAGGGCACCCAACCTGAAAGATGAACTGGTAAGGAGCCAGTATGTGTCTCAACCAAAACAATTGGATTGGTTGACTAAATATAGATCTGCAGGTAATTCTCCTTGCGGAAAATGTGTTGCATGTAAATACATGCAAAAAACCAAAGAGTTTAGTACTAATACAGGAAAAAATTACAAATTGAAGTATTTTGTAAATTGCAACACGGAAGGCGTGATCTATCTATTAGCCTGTAGCTGCCCACTTTTCTATGTGGGAAAAACTAGAAGGGCTATAAAAGATCGAATTACTGAACACCGTGACGATATAAAGAATAAAAACCCTAAGAGTAATGTGGCGAAACATTTTGAGCAAATTCATGCATGTTTTCCAGACTCTCTAAGATTTATAGGCATTGACAGGGGCATCATGAATGGCAGAGGAGGGGACAATGACAAGATCCTCCTCCGCAAGGAATGTCGGTGGATCTCTATTCTTGGGACCCAGCTTCCTCATGGGATGAATGATAAGCTAGACATGGCTTGCTTCCTGTAATAAATCCATGATATGACTTTTGCATATTTAGAGTTTAGTTTAAATAGACTCAAAATACTATATATAAATTTCCAAGTATTTTTTAATAGAAACCTTACAGAAACTTTATTTGTATTTCTATGTTTGTATATAGATCTTACAAATTATTATGCATTTTCTCGTTTCTTTATATATATTTTTAATCTCTACACTCTATTCTGAATATTCTAGGTAAAGGTCTATCCACACAGCTTCATACTATTACGAGTACCTTGATGTAATTAAAAATGCATTAGGCAAATAGGTGTTTGATGTACAATAGGTTTCTCTACATGTGGCATGCTATAATTTTCACCCTCCACCAGAGGCGCTGTAATGAGCCCTATAAAGTAGGATGTAATCATGCAATTTGTATTCCGCCCTGACGAAGCCCGGTCTGAAGTGAAGACACGAGCGGGTAAAGCTTGCATCGGCATTGGCTAAGCCGACTGGTCATGTGATGCATGTGTTTGTCGCTGATGACTCGATACGCGAATGAAGGCTCCATACCGCTGCAGTATTATCTCGGCTACTTTGAATGCGCTTATGCTGCTTTAATTGCTGCTGGAAAAAGCCGAAGGAACTGTAAATGAAGAGAGCAGTAACAGGTCGTATATAAAATGTTGCTTTAAATTAACGGCACAACTAGCATTGCCAGCTATCATACTGGGTGCTACATGTGGTTTATATTTTCAAAGCATTTGCTACAAGTTACGATACCATATAAGCTTGGGTGCTTGCTGACTAACACACGCTTACAACTTGGCTTTGGGCTAGTTATGACTGCAATTCTGGATACTATATACATGACGTCATTGGCTTGCTAATAACTTTGCCCGCCTTATGAACTTGCTCCATCACTTGCTTTGGCTTGAACTCACTACCTTCATGCTTGATTTCATTCTGCTTAGCATTGTGTTTAGGGGCATCGTGCATAACCTTATCCAGTACACTTCCAGAACTGAGTTGATGTGCTTTTCATGCTAGCATTGTATCCTCCTTTGTAACACATAGATCCGTAAGTTCTGCTTGTCAGTCTACTTAGATCCCCTATTAAACCTGCCCAGCATCAAACCCCTGAAAAGGGGTGCTGAGAGCAGCTGGGTGTAGCTAGACTGAGGTGGCCTTTATGGATATATGAAACATTTGTTCTTGTATATATGTGTAAGCCTTCTTTAAATTTATGAAATGTATCTTGTCCAATTTGTACGAGTAGTACTTTGAAAAATGCTTTGGTAATTCATCAACATTTAGTATGTATTATGTGCGACATTAGCATGCACCCCTGACTGGTCAGGTGTATTATTGTGACTGTAAGGTTTCCTCATTCACACTATATGTAACACTTTCAATTAGTGAAACTTATAATTCTTTTTCTAGCCTGTGTGTGCTTTTTTCAGTGTGGGAGGTTGCTGTCCCACGATTAAAACTTGCTTTTGAAACTCATAGCTGAATTGAGCGTGTTTCTTTAAAAGAGTGCTGTATTCCCTGTCTTTAATTCAGGATTATAATCCTGAGGCTTATCTTTCGAGCCATCTCATACTATATATATATATATATATATATATATATATATATATATATATATATATAAAATCATTATTAGTATGGGCTATATGATATATTTATATATTCCTTTTTATTATGGCACATGTCTCAACAATGTTTAAAATGTGGACCCCTATCTTATTGCATCTCTATTCATTCATATTTGGAATATCACTGGTTTATCAGATGCCTGAAAAAAACAAAGAAGGTGTTATTTATGTTAAATATACAGTCATATGTTCATATAATATATTATATAAACCTTAGACACATCTCCCAGATCCATACATATATATATTTTTATATTTACAGTCTAAGTATAAATTAAATATTTGAAAATCAGACACAAGTAACTTAGTTTTAAAGTTTCAATCTTATGCTTTCAAGATACACAGGTTTTAAAAGTCTTTCTTAGTCATTCAATAGAGACATAACATCTGGGTATCTGTGTATTTAAACTCAGCATAGGGTACACTTTGATGATAAGGGTCACAATCCATGAGAATCTTTGTATATTCCATTATCCTTACAGACAGACTGTCCAATCCTTCAGATAGGAAAACTCCTTATAGGGCCTTCCTTTTGAAGTGGCTAATTAAGACATCCTGGCCTGTATAGTGTATCTGGTCTCAGCAGGCAGTCTGAGTAAACATTTTTTCTTTCTATGTATTGTGACATGTCAGGTTTGTAATGTGTTTCTGACAACAAGAAGGGGGGTTTGTGTTAGCCACTCTCAGGCCATTTACAAATGCTGTATCATTATAGATGACAAGACATTTTTATATCATAGGATACATATGAATTAAGTATTAATCTGTATATTTTACAAAAGTCACTGACCTTTTACATGACAAAGCCATAAACTGGGTGCACAAGCTGCTAGTTAATTGCTGATATTTGTTATCCCTCTTTGCTGTTCAGCATTTGACCACGTTTGTCATCGATCGGAAAGATGCTGTGTTAACTGTAGAGGATGGCATAAGAAAGCTTAAGTTAATGGATGCCAAAGGGAAGATCTGGACACAAGATATGATCCTACAGGTCCAGGACAGAGGTGTGAATCTGTATGATGTAGAATCCAAGGTAAATATTTGCCATAAAACATGGTTTTGTCTAAGAAAATATTTAATAATAATATCCTTTCTCAGTCTACATTATGAAATAATAATTGTCTTTTATATATATATATATATATATATATATATATATATATAATCAAAGGAAAAAAAGTTCAATAAACTGCACAGAGAGGTGTAAAACTGTAAGCAAGATTCAGCATGATATATATCTCCTTCCTGTGATATGTGATAGTTCACTTGGTAAAGCAGTATATCGGCAATGATGCAAACAGACAAACAGAGGCGGACTCTATCCCCGGTGTTACTGACACTAGCGGTGCTTAGTGGGACCTCCTAGAGCAATCTGTGCCCAATTACAGCGATATGCTGTACCCACTCACCGCTCTCCTAGTGCCTCCAGCGTCTGGAACAACCACCGTGATCTCCGAAATCCTTCGGCTCTCTGTTTGTTCGAGTACGGCGTTCCGCCGTGGTGCCGGGAGGAGTGTCCTCTCACGTGACCTTGTCACGGCCAATCGACTTGATTGCTGTCGTAACCAGGCAACAGCATAGGTGAATCCAGCGTGTCAACAGGTGGTGCTAAATCTGCGAGCTTCTCCTCGCACTAGGAAATCCTGGTGCAAATTTAGACAACGGTAACAAACTTGATCCCAGGCGAGGTATTTAAAAACACAAAAAGTCTTTATTAGATTCCACTTGTGGTAAAAGCATAAGGAGGTACCAAAACACATAAAAAGAATATTCACACGAAAGCATAGGCTAACATGTTTCGGCCTGATGCCGTAGTCGTAGCTGGAGTAATGCAAGCGTGTGAAGCATTTAAAGGAACATCTGTTCAATGATAGGTCAAATAGAGACCAATCATGAACCTTCATTTTAAGTGTGTGAATACAGACATTTAACCCGTTAGTTACCAAAAAGATACATAGAAAACTTTGCACATCATTTTTCCATAAATACAAAAATGCATACTTAAATTATAGACATTTTAGCCTGAAGGACAATTACATGAGTAATGTACATAAACTTTTAAACTTAAGATCTATATAATACTTAGTAATTATGTATCAAGTTAATAAATGAATGAATCAAGTCAAAGGGAGCAATTCAAAAGAAGCAATACTATTGCTGATACATATATATATGGTCAAACTGGCACAATTACGAGTCTATACAACATGATAAGATGAACAAAATTGAACAAATACTGCATATGGAATGGAATATCATAAGCATGGAAATAATAATAATAAATAAATTGAAAAGGCTCAATTCCGTATAGAGCTAAAAATAAAACTTTTCCTTTATTAAAATGTCCGATGCTTATGTTGTTAACCACCCTCAATCTCTGTATGTAGCGCAGTGTTCATACACACTGTTAAACCGATTTTCAAAGTTAAATAAGTAGGGGTGAACCAATATATAAATGAAATGTCAATCGATACAAAACAAAACAAACACAAAACCAAAACAACTCTCTTATTATGGTTGGTATCAATAAACAGTAGTAATGAAAATATACTGGAATGGAAGGACGTTAGTGTAGATTACAACACAATAATAATAGTCATATATGGCTGTACGTGTGTATATACAATCAGCCCAAGGGTGGACACAGAAATGATAAACCTGATCTATTTCCAATAATTGAGTAAGTCATATTCTGAGTTGAGGCCCTTGGGTACGCGTGTTTGCAATCTAAAGATCCAAAACATTTCGCGTTTCCCCAAAGCCTCATCTCTTATATATATATATGTGTGTGTGTGTCTCTATGTATGTGTATGCGCTTTGTGACTTTATTTGCAACTCTGTCTATGTGAGTTTATTTGCATGTGTTTATGTATGTGTCTATTTGCATCTGTATGTCTGTGAGTTTATTTGCATCTGTATGTCTGTATGTATGTGAGTTTATTTGCACCTGTGTGTATGTATGTATGTGAGTTTATTTGCATCTGTGTGTGTGTATGTGAGTTTATTTGCATCTGTGTGTGTGTATGTGAGTTTATTTGCATCTGTGTGTGTGTATGTATGTGAGTTTATTTGCACCTGTGTGTATGTATGTGAGTTTATTTGCATCTGTATGTGTGTATGTATGTGAGTTTATTTGCATCTGTGTGTGTGTATGTATGTGAGTTTATTTGCATCTGTGTGTGTGTGTGTCTGTGAGTTTATTTGCATCTGTATGTGTGTGTATGTATGTGAGTTTATTTGCATCTGTATGTGTGTATGTATGTGAGTTTATTTGCATCTGTGTATGTGTGTGTATGTATGTGAGTTTATTTGCACCTGTGTGTGTGTGTATGTATGTGAGTTTATTTGCATCTGTGTGTGTATGTATGTGAGTTTATTTGCATCTGTGTATGTGTGTGTATGTATGTGAGTTTATTTGCATCTGTGTGTGTGTGTATGTATGTGAGTTTATTTGCACATGTGTGTATGTATGTGAGTTTATTTGCATCTGTGTGTGTGTATGTATGTGAGTTTATTTGCATCTGTGTGTGTGTATGTATGTGAGTTTATTTGCACCTGTGTGTGTGTATGTATGTGAGTTTATTTGCACCTGTGTGTGTGTATGTATGTGAGTTTATTTGCATCTGTGTGTGTGTGTATGTATGTGAGTTTATTTGCATCTGTGTGTGTGTATGTATGTGAGTTTATTTGCATCTGTGTGTGTGTGTATGTATGTGAGTTTATTTGCATCTGTATGTGTGTATGTATGTGAGTTTATTTGCATCTGTGTGTGTATGTATGTGAGTTTATTTGCATCTGTGTGTGTGTATGTATGTGAGTTTATTTGCACCTGTGTGTGTGTGTGTATGTGAGTTTATTTGCACCTGTGTGTGTGTATGTATGTGAGTTTATTTGCATCTGTATGTGTGTATGTATGTGAGTTTATTTGCACCTGTATGTGTGTGTATGTATGTGAGTTTATTTGCATCTGTATGTGTGTATGTATGTGAGTTTATTTGCACCTGTGTGTGTGTGTATGTATGTGAGTTTATTTGCACCTGTGTGTGTGTGTATGTATGTGAGTTTATTTGCACCTGTGTGTGTGTATGTATGTGAGTTTATTTGCATCTGTGTGTGTATGTATGTATGTGAGTTTATTTGCATCTGTATGTGTGTGTATGTATGTGAGTTTATTTGCATCTGTGTATGTGTGTATGTATGTGAGTTTATTTGCATCTGTGTGTGTATGTATGTATGTGAGTTTATTTGCATCTGTGTGTGTGTGTATGTATGTGAGTTTATTTGCACCTGTGTGTGTGTATGTCTGTGAGTTTATTTGCATCTGTGTGTGTATGTATGTGAGTTTATTTGCACCTGTATGTGTGTATGTATGTGAGTTTATTTGCATCTGTATGTGTGTGTGTGTATGTATGTGAGTTTATTTGCATCTGTATGTGTGTATGTATGTGAGTTTATTTGCATCTGTGTGTGTGTATGTATGTGAGTTTATTTGCATCTGTATGTGTGTATGTATGTGAGTTTATTTGCACCTGTGTGTGTGTATGTATGTGAGTTTATTTGCACCTGTGTGTGTGTGTATGTATGTGAGTTTATTTGCACCTGTGTGTGTGTGTATGTATGTGAGTTTATTTGCACCTGTGTGTGTGTGTATGTATGTGAGTTTATTTGCATCTGTATGTCTGTGAGTTTATTTGCATCTGTGTATGTGTGTATGTCTGTGAGTTTATTTGCATCTGTGTGTATGTATGTCTGTGAGTTTATTTGCATCTGTATGTGTGTATGTCTGTGAGTTTATTTGCATCTGTATGTCTGTGAGTTTATTTGCATCTGTGTATGTGTGTATGTATGTGAGTTTATTTGCATCTGTATGTGTGTATGTCTGTGAGTTTATTTGCATCTGTATGTCTGTGAGTTTATTTGCATCTGTATGTCTGTGAGTTTATTTGCATATGTATTTCTGTATATGTATGTGAGTTTATTTGCACCTGTGTGTGTGTGTGTATGTGAGTTTATTTGCATCTGTGTGTGTGTGTGTGTATGTATGTGAGTTTATTTGCACCTGTGTGTGTGTATGTATGTGAGTTTATTTGCACCTGTGTGTGTGTATGTATGTGAGTTTATTTGCATCTGTGTGTGTGTATGTATGTGAGTTTATTTGCATCTGTGTGTGTGTATGTATGTGAGTTTATTTGCATCTGTATGTGTGTGTGTATGTGAGTTTATTTGCACCTGTGTGTGTGTATGTATGTGAGTTTATTTGCATCTGTATGTGTGTATGTATGTATGTGAGTTTATTTGCATCTGTGTGTGTGTATGTATGTGAGTTTATTTGCACCTGTGTGTGTGTATGTATGTGAGTTTATTTGCACCTGTGTGTGTGTATGTATGTGAGTTTATTTGCATCTGTATGTGTGTGTGTATGTGAGTTTATTTGCACCTGTGTGTGTGTATGTATGTGAGTTTATTTGCATCTGTATGTGTGTATGTATGTATGTGAGTTTATTTGCACCTGTGTGTGTGTGTGTATGTGAGTTTATTTGCACCTGTGTGTGTGTATGTATGTGAGTTTATTTGCATCTGTATGTGTGTATGTATGTGAGTTTATTTGCACCTGTGTGTGTGTATGTATGTGAGTTTATTTGCACCTGTGTGTGTGTATGTATGTGAGTTTATTTGCATCTGTGTGTGTGTATGTATGTGAGTTTATTTGCACCTGTGTGTGTGTGTGTATGTGAGTTTATTTGCATCTGTGTGTGTGTGTGTATGTGAGTTTATTTGCATCGGTATGTGTGTATGTATGTGAGTTTATTTGCATCTGTGTGTGTGTATGTATGTGAGTTTATTTGCATCTGTATGTGTGTGTATGTATGTGAGTTTATTTGCACCTGTGTGTGTGTATGTATGTGAGTTTATTTGCATCTGTATGTGTGTGTATGTATGTGAGTTTATTTGCACCTGTATGTGTGTATGTATGTGAGTTTATTTGCATCTGTGTGTGTGTGTGTATGTGAGTTTATTTGCATCTGTATGTGTGTATGTATGTGAGTTTATTTGCACCTGTGTGTGTATGTATGTGAGTTTATTTGCATCTGTATGTGTGTATGTATGTGAGTTTATTTGCATCTGTGTGTGTGTGTATGTATGTGAGTTTATTTGCATCTGTGTGTGTGTGTATGTATGTGAGTTTATTTGCACCTGTGTGTGTGTATGTATGTGAGTTTATTTGCATCTGTATGTGTGTATGTATGTGAGTTTATTTGCACCTGTGTGTGTGTATGTATGTGAGTTTATTTGCATCTGTATGTGTGTGTGTATGTGAGTTTATTTGCATCTGTATGTGTGTATGTATGTATGTGAGTTTATTTGCACCTGTGTGTGTGTGTGTATGTGAGTTTATTTGCATCTGTATGTGTGTATGTATGTGAGTTTATTTGCATCTGTGTGTGTGTATGTATGTGAGTTTATTTGCACCTGTGTGTGTATGTATGTGAGTTTATTTGCACCTGTGTGTGTGTGTGTATGTGAGTTTATTTGCACCTGTGTGTGTGTATGTATGTGAGTTTATTTGCACCTGTGTGTGTATGTATGTGAGTTTATTTGCATCTGTGTGTGTGTGTATGTATGTGAGTTTATTTGCATCTGTGTATGTGTGTATGTATGTGAGTTTATTTGCACCTGTGTGTGTGTATGTATGTATGTGAGTTTATTTGCATCTGTGTGTGTGTATGTATGTGAGTTTATTTGCACCTGTATGTGTGTATGTATGTGAGTTTATTTGCACCTGTGTGTGTGTATGTATGTGAGTTTATTTGCACCTGTGTGTGTGTATGTATGTGAGTTTATTTGCATCTGTGTGTGTATGTATGTGAGTTTATTTGCATCTGTGTGTGTATGTATGTGAGTTTATTTGCACCTGTGTGTGTGTGTGTATGTGAGTTTATTTGCACCTGTGTGTGTGTATGTATGTGAGTTTATTTGCATCTGTATGTGTGTATGTATGTGAGTTTATTTGCACCTGTGTGTGTGTATGTATGTGAGTTTATTTGCACCTGTGTGTGTGTATGTATGTGAGTTTATTTGCACCTGTGTGTGTGTATGTATGTGAGTTTATTTGCATCTGTGTGTGTGTATGTATGTGAGTTTATTTGCACCTGTGTGTGTGTGTGTATGTGAGTTTATTTGCATCTGTGTGTGTGTATGTATGTGAGTTTATTTGCATCTGTGTGTGTGTATGTATGTGAGTTTATTTGCACCTGTATGTGTGTATGTATGTGAGTTTATTTGCATCTGTGTGTGTGTATGTATGTGAGTTTATTTGCACCTGTGTGTGTGTATGTATGTGAGTTTATTTGCACCTGTGTGTGTGTGTGTATGTGAGTTTATTTGCATCTGTGTGTGTGTATGTATGTGAGTTTATTTGCATCTGTGTGTGTGTATGTATGTGAGTTTATTTGCATCTGTGTGTGTGTGTGTATGTATGTGAGTTTATTTGCACCTGTGTGTGTGTGTATGTATGTGAGTTTATTTGCACCTGTATGTGTGTATGTATGTGAGTTTATTTGCACCTGTGTGTGTGTATGTATGTGAGTTTATTTGCATCTGTGTGTGTGTGTATGTATGTGAGTTTATTTGCATCTGTGTGTGTGTGTATGTATGTGAGTTTATTTGCATCTGTGTGTGTGTGTATGTGAGTTTATTTGCACCTGTATGTGTGTATGTATGTGAGTTTATTTGCATCTGTGTGTGTGTATGTATGTGAGTTTATTTGCATCTGTGTGTGTGTATGTATGTGAGTTTATTTGCATCTGTGTATGTGTGTATGTATGTGAGTTTATTTGCACCTGTGTGTGTGTATGTATGTGAGTTTATTTGCATCTGTGTGTGTGTATGTATGTGAGTTTATTTGCACCTGTGTGTGTGTATGTATGTGAGTTTATTTGCACCTGTGTGTGTGTGTGTGTGTATGTGAGTTTATTTGCATCTGTGTGTATGTATGTGAGTTTATTTGCATCTGTATGTGTGTGTATGTATGTGAGTTTATTTGCATCTGTGTGTGTGTATGTGAGTTTATTTGCATCTGTGTGTGTGTGTATGTATGTGAGTTTATTTGCATCTGTGTGTGTGTGTATGTGAGTTTATTTGCACCTGTATGTGTGTATGTATGTGAGTTTATTTGCATCTGTGTGTGTGTATGTATGTGAGTTTATTTGCATCTGTGTGTGTGTATGTATGTGAGTTTATTTGCATCTGTGTATGTGTGTATGTATGTGAGTTTATTTGCATCTGTGTGTGTGTATGTATGTGAGTTTATTTGCATCTGTGTGTGTGTGTATGTGAGTTTATTTGCACCTGTATGTGTGTATGTATGTGAGTTTATTTGCATCTGTGTGTGTGTATGTATGTGAGTTTATTTGCATCTGTGTGTGTGTATGTATGTGAGTTTATTTGCATCTGTGTGTGTGTGTGTATGTATGTGAGTTTATTTGCACCTGTGTGTGTGTATGTATGTGAGTTTATTTGCATCTGTGTGTGTGTGTATGTATGTGAGTTTATTTGCATCTGTATGTGTGTGTATGTATGTGAGTTTATTTGCATCTGTATGTGTGTGTATGTATGTGAGTTTATTTGCACCTGTGTGTATGTATGTGAGTTTATTTGCATCTGTGTGTGTGTATGTATGTGAGTTTATTTGCATCTGTATGTGTGTATGTGAGTTTATTTGCATCTGTATGTGTATGTATGTGAGTTTATTTGCATCTGTATGTGTATGTATGTGAGTTTATTTGCATCTGTATGTGTGTATGTATGTGAGTTTATTTGCATCTGTATGTGTGTATGTATGTGAGTTTATTTGCATCTGTGTGTGTGTATGTATGTGAGTTTATTTGCACCTGTATGTGTGTGTATGTATGTGAGTTTATTTGCACCTGTATGTGTGTGTATGTATGTGAGTTTATTTGCATCTGTATGTGTGTGTGTATGTATGTGAGTTTATTTGCATCTGTATGTGTGTGTGTGTGTATGTGAGTTTATTTGCACCTGTGTGTGTGTATGTATGTGAGTTTATTTGCACCTGTGTGTGTATGTATGTGAGTTTATTTGCACCTGTGTATGTGTATGTATGTGAGTTTATTTGCATCTGTATGTGTGTATGTATGTGAGTTTATTTGCATCTGTATGTGTGTGTGTATGTGAGTTTATTTGCACCTGTGTGTGTGTATGTATGTGAGTTTATTTGCATCTGTGTGTGTGTATGTATGTGAGTTTATTTGCATCTGTATGTGTGTGTGTATGTATGTGAGTTTATTTGCACCTGTGTGTGTATGTATGTGAGTTTATTTGCACCTGTGTGTGTGTGTATGTATGTGAGTTTATTTGCATCTGTATGTGTGTATGTATGTGAGTTTATTTGCATCTGTGTGTGTGTATGTATGTGAGTTTATTTGCACCTGTGTGTGTGTATGTATGTGAGTTTATTTGCATCTGTATGTATGTGTATGTATGTGAGTTTATTTGCACCTGTGTGTGTGTGTATGTATGTGAGTTTATTTGCATCTGTATGTGTGTGTATGTATGTGAGTTTATTTGCATCTGTGTGTGTGTGTATGTATGTGAGTTTATTTGCATCTGTGTGTATGTATGTATGTGAGTTTATTTGCATCGGTATGTGTGTATGTATGTGAGTTTATTTGCATCTGTATGTGTGTGTATGTATGTGAGTTTATTTGCATCTGTATGTGTGTGTATGTATGTGAGTTTATTTGCATCTGTATGTGTGTGTATGTATGTGAGTTTATTTGCATCTGTATGTGTGTGTATGTATGTGAGTTTATTTGCACCTGTGTGTGTATGTATGTGAGTTTATTTGCATCTGTGTGTGTGTGTATGTATGTGAGTTTATTTGCATCTGTGTGTGTGTGTATGTATGTGAGTTTATTTGCATCTGTATGTGTGTGTGTATGTATGTGAGTTTATTTGCATCTGTATGTGTGTGTATGTATGTGAGTTTATTTGCATCTGTGTGTGTGTATGTATGTGAGTTTATTTGCACCTGTGTGTGTATGTATGTGAGTTTATTTGCATCTGTGTGTGTGTATGTATGTGAGTTTATTTGCATCTGTGTGTGTGTGTGTATGTGAGTTTATTTGCACCTGTGTGTGTGTATGTATGTGAGTTTATTTGCATCTGTATGTGTGTGTGTATGTGAGTTTATTTGCATCTGTATGTGTGTATGTATGTGAGTTTATTTGCATCGGTATGTGTGTATGTATGTGAGTTTATTTGCACCTGTGTGTGTGTATGTATGTGAGTTTATTTGCACCTGTGTGTGTGTGTATGTATGTGAGTTTATTTGCACCTGTGTGTGTGTGTGTATGTGAGTTTATTTGCATCTGTATGTGTGTGTATGTATGTGAGTTTATTTGCACCTGTGTGTGTGTGTGTATGTGAGTTTATTTGCATCTGTATGTGTGTGTATGTATGTGAGTTTATTTGCACCTGTGTGTGTGTATGTATGTGAGTTTATTTGCATCTGTGTGTGTGTGTATGTATGTGAGTTTATTTGCATCTGTGTGTGTGTATGTATGTGAGTTTATTTGCACCTGTGTGTGTGTATGTATGTGAGTTTATTTGCATCTGTGTGTGTGTATGTATGTGAGTTTATTTGCACCTGTGTGTGTGTATGTATGTGAGTTTATTTGCACCTGTGTGTGTGTATGTATGTGAGTTTATTTGCATCTGTATGTGTGTATGTATGTGAGTTTATTTGCATCTGTGTGTGTGTATGTATGTGAGTTTATTTGCATCTGTATGTGTGTATGTATGTGAGTTTATTTGCACCTGTGTGTGTATGTATGTGAGTTTATTTGCATCTGTGTGTGTGTATGTATGTGAGTTTATTTGCACCTGTGTGTGTGTGTATGTATGTGAGTTTATTTGCACCTGTGTGTGTGTGTATGTATGTGAGTTTATTTGCATCTGTGTGTGTATGTATGTGAGTTTATTTGCATCTGTGTGTGTGTGTATGTATGTGAGTTTATTTGCATCTGTGTGTGTGTATGTATGTGAGTTTATTTGCATCTGTGTGTGTGTATGTATGTGAGTTTATTTGCACCTGTGTGTGTGTATGTATGTGAGTTTATTTGCACCTGTGTGTGTGTGTATGTATGTGAGTTTATTTGCATCTGTGTGTGTGTATGTATGTGAGTTTATTTGCATCTGTGTGTGTGTATGTATGTGAGTTTATTTGCATCTGTGTGTGTGTATGTATGTGAGTTTATTTGCACCTGTGTGTGTGTGTGTATGTATGTGAGTTTATTTGCATCTGTGTGTGTATGTATGTATGTGAGTTTATTTGCACCTGTGTGTGTATGTATGTGAGTTTATTTGCATCTGTGTGTGTGTATGTATGTGAGTTTATTTGCACCTGTGTGTGTGTGTATGTATGTGAGTTTATTTGCACCTGTGTGTGTATGTATGTGAGTTTATTTGCATCTGTGTGTGTGTGTATGTATGTGAGTTTATTTGCATCTGTTGTGTATGTATGTGAGTTTATTTGCATCTGTGTGTGTGTGTATGTATGTGAGTTTATTTGCATCTGTGTGTGTGTATGTATGTGAGTTTATTTGCATCTGTGTGTGTGTATGTATGTGAGTTTATTTGCACCTGTGTGTGTGTATGTATGTGAGTTTATTTGCACCTGTGTGTGTGTGTATGTATGTGAGTTTATTTGCACCTGTGTGTGTGTGTATGTATGTGAGTTTATTTGCATCTGTGTGTGTGTATGTATGTGAGTTTATTTGCACCTGTGTGTGTGTGTATGTATGTGAGTTTATTTGCATCTGTGTGTGTGTATGTATGTGAGTTTATTTGCATCTGTGTGTGTGTATGTATGTGAGTTTATTTGCATCTGTGTGTGTGTATGTATGTGAGTTTATTTGCACCTGTGTGTGTGTGTGTATGTATGTGAGTTTATTTGCATCTGTGTGTGTGTATGTATGTGAGTTTATTTGCATCTGTGTGTGTGTGTGTGTATGTATGTGAGTTTATTTGCACCTGTGTGTGTGTATGTATGTGAGTTTATTTGCATCTGTGTGTGTGTATGTATGTGAGTTTATTTGCATCTGTATGTGTGTGTATGTATGTGAGTTTATTTGCACCTGTGTGTGTGTGTATGTATGTGAGTTTATTTGCATCTGTATGTGTATGTATGTGAGTTTATTTGCATCTGTGTGTGTGTATGTATGTGAGTTTATTTGCACCTGTGTGTGTGTATGTATGTGAGTTTATTTGCATCTGTATGTGTGTGTATGTATGTGAGTTTATTTGCACCTGTGTGTGTGTGTATGTATGTGAGTTTATTTGCACCTGTGTGTGTGTATGTATGTGAGTTTATTTGCATCTGTGTGTGTGTATGTATGTGAGTTTATTTGCATCTGTGTGTGTGTGTATGTATGTGAGTTTATTTGCATCTGTGTGTGTGTGTATGTATGTGAGTTTATTTGCATCTGTGTGTGTGTATGTATGTGAGTTTATTTGCACCTGTGTGTGTATGTATGTGAGTTTATTTGCATCTGTGTGTGTGTGTATGTATGTGAGTTTATTTGCATCTGTGTGTGTGTGTATGTATGTGAGTTTATTTGCATCTGTGTGTGTGTGTGTGTGTGTATGTATGTGAGTTTATTTGCATCTGTATGTGTGTGTATGTATGTGAGTTTATTTGCATCTGTGTGTGTGTATGTATGTGAGTTTATTTGCACCTGTGTGTGTGTATGTATGTGAGTTTATTTGCATCTGTGTGTGTGTATGTATGTGAGTTTATTTGCATCTGTGTGTGTGTGTGTATGTGAGTTTATTTGCACCTGTGTGTGTGTATGTATGTGAGTTTATTTGCATCTGTATGTGTGTGTGTATGTGAGTTTATTTGCATCTGTATGTGTGTGTATGTATGTGAGTTTATTTGCATCGGTATGTGTGTATGTATGTGAGTTTATTTGCACCTGTGTGTGTGTATGTATGTGAGTTTATTTGCACCTGTGTGTGTGTGTATGTATGTGAGTTTATTTGCACCTGTGTGTGTGTGTGTATGTGAGTTTATTTGCATCTGTATGTGTGTGTATGTATGTGAGTTTATTTGCACCTGTGTGTGTGTATGTATGTGAGTTTATTTGCATCTGTGTGTGTGTGTATGTATGTGAGTTTATTTGCATCTGTGTGTGTGTATGTATGTGAGTTTATTTGCACCTGTGTGTGTGTATGTATGTGAGTTTATTTGCATCTGTGTGTGTGTATGTATGTGAGTTTATTTGCACCTGTGTGTGTGTATGTATGTGAGTTTATTTGCACCTGTGTGTGTGTATGTATGTGAGTTTATTTGCATCTGTATGTGTGTATGTATGTGAGTTTATTTGCATCTGTGTGTGTGTATGTATGTGAGTTTATTTGCACCTGTGTGTGTATGTATGTGAGTTTATTTGCACCTGTGTGTGTGTGTATGTATGTGAGTTTATTTGCATCTGTGTGTGTGTATGTATGTGAGTTTATTTGCATCTGTGTGTGTGTGTATGTATGTGAGTTTATTTGCATCTGTGTGTGTGTATGTATGTGAGTTTATTTGCATCTGTGTGTGTGTATGTATGTGAGTTTATTTGCACCTGTGTGTGTGTATGTATGTGAGTTTATTTGCACCTGTGTGTGTGTGTATGTATGTGAGTTTATTTGCACCTGTGTGTGTGTATGTATGTGAGTTTATTTGCATCTGTGTGTGTGTATGTATGTGAGTTTATTTGCACCTGTGTGTGTGTGTATGTATGTGAGTTTATTTGCATCTGTGTGTGTGTATGTATGTGAGTTTATTTGCATCTGTGTGTGTGTATGTATGTGAGTTTATTTGCATCTGTGTGTGTGTATGTATGTGAGTTTATTTGCACCTGTGTGTGTGTGTATGTATGTGAGTTTATTTGCATCTGTGTGTGTGTGTATGTATGTGAGTTTATTTGCATCTGTATGTGTGTGTATGTATGTGAGTTTATTTGCACCTGTGTGTGTGTATGTATGTGAGTTTATTTGCATCTGTGTGTGTGTATGTATGTGAGTTTATTTGCATCTGTATGTGTGTGTATGTATGTGAGTTTATTTGCACCTGTGTGTGTGTGTATGTATGTGAGTTTATTTGCATCTGTGTGTGTGTATGTATGTGAGTTTATTTGCATCTGTGTGTGTGTATGTATGTGAGTTTATTTGCACCTGTGTGTGTGTGTATGTATGTGAGTTTATTTGCATCTGTGTGTGTGTATGTATGTGAGTTTATTTGCATCTGTATGTGTGTGTATGTATGTGAGTTTATTTGCACCTGTGTGTGTGTATGTATGTGAGTTTATTTGCACCTGTGTGTGTGTATGTATGTGAGTTTATTTGCACCTGTGTGTGTGTATGTATGTGAGTTTATTTGCATCTGTATGTGTGTGTATGTATGTGAGTTTATTTGCACCTGTGTGTGTGTGTATGTATGTGAGTTTATTTGCATCTGTATGTGTGTGTATGTATGTGAGTTTATTTGCATCTGTGTGTGTGTGTATGTATGTGAGTTTATTTGCACCTGTGTGTGTGTATGTATGTGAGTTTATTTGCATCTGTGTGTGTGTGTATGTATGTGAGTTTATTTGCATCTGTGTGTGTGTGTGTGTATGTGAGTTTATTTGCACCTGTGTGTGTGTATGTATGTGAGTTTATTTGCATCTGTGTGTGTGTGTGTGTATGTGAGTTTATTTGCACCTGTGTGTGTGTATGTATGTGAGTTTATTTGCACCTGTATGTGTGTATGTATGTGAGTTTATTTGCATCTGTATGTGTGTGTGTATGTGAGTTTATTTGCATCTGTATGTGTGTGTATGTATGTGAGTTTATTTGCATCTGTATGTGTGTATGTATGTGAGTTTATTTGCACCTGTGTGTGTATGTATGTGAGTTTATTTGCACCTGTGTGTGTGTATGTATGTGAGTTTATTTGCACCTGTGTGTGTGTATGTATGTGAGTTTATTTGCATCTGTGTGTGTGTATGTATGTGAGTTTATTTGCATCTGTATGTGTGTATGTATGTGAGTTTATTTGCATCTGTTTGTGTGTATGTATGTGAGTTTATTTGCACCTGTGTGTGTGTATGTATGTGAGTTTATTTGCATCTGTGTGTGTGTATGTATGTGAGTTTATTTGCACCTGTGTGTGTGTATGTATGTGAGTTTATTTGCATCTGTATGTGTGTATGTATGTGAGTTTATTTGCATCTGTATGTGTGTATGTATGTGAGTTTATTTGCATCGGTATGTGTGTGTGTGTATGTATGTGAGTTTATTTGCATCTGTGTGTGTGTATGTATGTGAGTTTATTTGCACCTGTGTGTGTGTATGTATGTGAGTTTATTTGCACCTGTGTGTGTGTATGTATGTGAGTTTATTTGCACCTGTGTGTGTGTGTATGTATGTGAGTTTATTTGCACCTGTGTGTGTGTATGTATGTGAGTTTATTTGCATCTGTATGTGTGTGTATGTATGTGAGTTTATTTGCATCTGTGTGTGTGTATGTATGTGAGTTTATTTGCATCTGTGTGTGTGTGTGTATGTATGTGAGTTTATTTGCACCTGTGTGTGTGTATGTATGTGAGTTTATTTGCATCTGTATGTGTGTGTATGTATGTGAGTTTATTTGCACCTGTGTGTGTGTATGTATGTGAGTTTATTTGCATCTGTGTGTGTGTATGTATGTGAGTTTATTTGCATCTGTGTGTGTGTATGTATGTGAGTTTATTTGCATCTGTAGTGTGTGTATGTATGTGAGTTTATTTGCATCTGTGTGTGTGTATGTATGTGAGTTTATTTGCATCTGTGTGTGTGTATGTATGTGAGTTTATTTGCATCTGTGTGTGTGTGTATGTATGTGAGTTTATTTGCACCTGTGTGTGTGTGTATGTATGTGAGTTTATTTGCATCTGTGTGTGTGTGTATGTATGTGAGTTTATTTGCATCTGTGTGTGTGTATGTATGTGAGTTTATTTGCATCTGTGTGTGTGTATGTATGTGAGTTTATTTGCATCTGTGTGTGTGTATGTATGTGAGTTTATTTGCATCTGTGTGTGTGTATGTATGTGAGTTTATTTGCATCTGTATGTGTGTATGTATGTGAGTTTATTTGCATCCTGTGTGTGTGTATGTATGTGAGTTTATTTGCACCTGTGTGTGTGTATGTATGTGAGTTTATTTGCACCTGTGTGTGTATGTATGTGAGTTTATTTGCACCTGTGTGTGTGTATGTATGTGAGTTTATTTGCATCTGTGTGTGTGTATGTATGTGAGTTTATTTGCATCTGTGTGTGTGTGTATGTATGTGAGTTTATTTGCATCTGTGTGTGTGTATGTATGTGAGTTTATTTGCACCTGTGTGTGTGTGTATGTATGTGAGTTTATTTGCATCTGTATGTGTATGTATGTGAGTTTATTTGCATCTGTGTGTGTGTATGTATGTGAGTTTATTTGCACCTGTGTGTGTGTATGTATGTGAGTTTATTTGCATCTGTGTGTGTGTGTATGTATGTGAGTTTATTTGCACCTGTGTGTGTGTATGTATGTGAGTTTATTTGCACCTGTGTGTGTGTGTATGTATGTGAGTTTATTTGCATCTGTGTGTGTGTGTATGTATGTGAGTTTATTTGCATCTGTGTGTGTGTGTATGTATGTGAGTTTATTTGCACCTGTATGTGTGTATGTATGTGAGTTTATTTGCACCTGTGTGTGTGTATGTATGTGAGTTTATTTGCATCTGTTTGTGTGTATGTATGTGAGTTTATTTGCATCTGTGTGTGTGTGTATGTATGTGAGTTTATTTGCATCTGTGTGTGTGTATGTATGTGAGTTTATTTGCATCTGTATGTGTATGTATGTGAGTTTATTTGCATCTGTGTGTGTGTATGTATGTGAGTTTATTTGCATCTGTGTGTGTGTATGTATGTGAGTTTATTTGCATCTGTGTGTGTGTATGTATGTGAGTTTATTTGCATCTGTGTGTGTGTGTATGTATGTGAGTTTATTTGCACCTGTGTGTGTGTATGTATGTGAGTTTATTTGCATCTGTGTGTGTGTGTATGTATGTGAGTTTATTTGCATCTGTGTGTGTGTATGTATGTGAGTTTATTTGCACCTGTATGTGTGTGTATGTATGTGAGTTTATTTGCATCTGTGTGTGTGTGTATGTATGTGAGTTTATTTGCATCTGTGTGTGTGTATGTATGTGAGTTTATTTGCACCTGTGTGTGTGTATGTATGTGAGTTTATTTGCATCTGTGTGTGTGTGTATGTATGTGAGTTTATTTGCTTGTGTGTGTATGTATGTGAGTTTATTTGCATCTGTGTGTGTGTATGTATGTGAGTTTATTTGCATCTGTGTGTGTATGTATGTGAGTTTATTTGCATCTGTGTGTGTGTATGTATGTGAGTTTATTTGCATCTGTGTGTGTGTATGTATGTGAGTTTATTTGCATCTGTGTGTGTGTATGTATGTGAGTTTATTTGCACCTGTGTGTGTGTGTATGTATGTGAGTTTATTTGCATCTGTGTGTGTGTATGTATGTGAGTTTATTTGCATCTGTGTGTGTGTATGTATGTGAGTTTATTTGCACCTGTGTGTGTGTATGTATGTGAGTTTATTTGCACCTGTGTGTGTGTATGTATGTGAGTTTATTTGCATCTGTATGTGTGTATGTATGTGAGTTTATTTGCACCTGTGTGTGTGTATGTATGTGAGTTTATTTGCATCTGTGTGTGTGTATGTATGTGAGTTTATTTGCACCTGTGTGTGTGTGTATGTATGTGAGTTTATTTGCATCTGTGTGTGTGTGTATGTGAGTTTATTTGCACTGTATGTGTGTATGTATGTGAGTTTATTTGCATCTGTATGTCTATGTATGTGAGTTTATTTGCATCTGTGTGTGTGTATGTATGTGAGTTTATTTGCATCTGTGTGTGTGTGTATGTATGTGAGTTTATTTGCACCTGTGTGTGTGTATGTATGTGAGTTTATTTGCATCTGTGTGTGTGTATGTATGTGAGTTTATTTGCATCTGTGTGTGTGTATGTATGTGAGTTTATTTGCACCTGTGTGTGTGTATGTATGTGAGTTTATTTGCATCTGTGTGTGTGTGTATGTATGTGAGTTTATTTGCATCTGTGTGTGTGTATGTATGTGAGTTTATTTGCATCTGTGTGTGTGTATGTATGTGAGTTTATTTGCACCTGTGTGTGTGTATGTATGTGAGTTTATTTGCACCTGTGTGTGTGTGTATGTATGTGAGTTTATTTGCATCTGTGTGTGTGTATGTATGTGAGTTTATTTGCATCTGTATGTGTGTATGTATGTGAGTTTATTTGCATCTGTGTGTGTGTATGTATGTGAGTTTATTTGCACCTGTGTGTGTGTGTATGTATGTGAGTTTATTTGCACCTGTGTGTGTATGTATGTGAGTTTATTTGCATCTGTGTGTGTGTATGTATGTGAGTTTATTTGCACCTGTGTGTGTGTATGTATGTGAGTTTATTTGCATCTGTGTGTGTGTGTATGTATGTGAGTTTATTTGCACCTGTGTGTGTGTATGTATGTGAGTTTATTTGCACCTGTGTGTGTGTATGTATGTGAGTTTATTTGCATCTGTGTGTGTGTATGTATGTGAGTTTATTTGCATCTGTGTGTGTGTATGTATGTGAGTTTATTTGCATCTGTGTGTGTGTATGTATGTGAGTTTATTTGCATCTGTGTGTGTGTGTATGTATGTGAGTTTATTTGCATCTGTGTGTGTGTGTATGTATGTGAGTTTATTTGCATCTGTGTGTGTGTATGTATGTGAGTTTATTTGCATCTGTATGTGTGTGTGTATGTATGTGAGTTTATTTGCATCTGTGTGTGTGTATGTATGTGAGTTTATTTGCATCTGTATGTGTGTATGTATGTGAGTTTATTTGCATCTGTGTGTGTGTATGTATGTGAGTTTATTTGCACCTGTGTGTGTGTATGTATGTGAGTTTATTTGCACTTGTGTGTGTATGTATGTGAGTTTATTTGCATCTGTGTGTATGTATGTGAGTTTATTTGCATCTGTGTGTGTGTATGTATGTGAGTTTATTTGCACCTGTGTGTGTGTATGTATGTGAGTTTATTTGCATCTGTGTGTGTGTATGTATGTGAGTTTATTTGCATCTGTGTGTGTGTATGTATGTGAGTTTATTTGCATCTGTGTGTGTGTATGTATGTGAGTTTATTTGCACCTGTGTGTGTGTATGTATGTGAGTTTATTTGCATCTGTGTGTGTGTATGTATGTGAGTTTATTTGCATCTGTGTGTGTGTGTATGTATGTGAGTTTATTTGCATCTGTGTGTGTGTGTATGTATGTGAGTTTATTTGCATCTGTATGTGTGTATGTATGTGAGTTTATTTGCATCCTGTAGTGTGTGTATGTATGTGAGTTTATTTGCATCTGTGTGTGTGTATGTATGTGAGTTTATTTGCATCTGTGTGTGTGTATGTATGTGAGTTTATTTGCATCTGTGTGTGTGTATGTATGTGAGTTTATTTGCATCTGTGTGTGTGTATGTATGTGAGTTTATTTGCATCTGTGTGTGTGTATGTATGTGAGTTTATTTGCATCTGTGTGTGTGTATGTATGTGAGTTTATTTGCATCTGTGTGTGTGTATGTATGTGAGTTTATTTGCATCTGTGTGTGTGTATGTATGTGAGTTTATTTGCATCTGTGTGTGTGTATGTATGTGAGTTTATTTGCATCTGTATGTGTGTATGTATGTGAGTTTATTTGCATCTGTGTGTGTGTATGTATGTGAGTTTATTTGCACCTGTGTGTGTATGTATGTGAGTTTATTTGCATCTGTGTGTGTGTATGTATGTGAGTTTATTTGCACCTGTGTGTGTGTATGTATGTGAGTTTATTTGCACCTGTGTGTGTGTATGTATGTGAGTTTATTTGCATCTGTGTGTGTGTATGTATGTGAGTTTATTTGCATCTGTGTGTGTGTATGTATGTGAGTTTATTTGCACCTGTGTGTGTGTATGTATGTGAGTTTATTTGCATCTGTGTGTGTGTATGTATGTGAGTTTATTTGCATCTGTGTGTGTGTATGTATGTGAGTTTATTTGCATCTGTGTGTGTGTATGTATGTGAGTTTATTTGCATCTGTGTGTGTGTGTATGTATGTGAGTTTATTTGCATCTGTGTGTGTGTATGTATGTGAGTTTATTTGCATCTGTGTGTGTGTATGTATGTGAGTTTATTTGCATCTGTGTGTGTGTATGTATGTGAGTTTATTTGCATCTGTGTGTGTGTATGTATGTGAGTTTATTTGCATCTGTGTGTGTGTATGTATGTGAGTTTATTTGCATCTGTGTGTGTGTATGTATGTGAGTTTATTTGCACCTGTGTGTGTGTATGTATGTGAGTTTATTTGCATCTGTGTGTGTGTATGTATGTGAGTTTATTTGCACCTGTGTGTGTGTATGTATGTGAGTTTATTTGCTCTGTGTGTGTGTATGTATGTGAGTTTATTTGCATCTGTGTGTGTGTATGTATGTGAGTTTATTTGCATCTGTGTGTGTGTGTATGTATGTGAGTTTATTTGCATCTGTGTGTGTGTATGTATGTGAGTTTATTTGCATCTGTGTGTGTGTATGTATGTGAGTTTATTTGCACCTGTGTGTGTGTATGTATGTGAGTTTATTTGCATCTGTATGTGTGTATGTATGTGAGTTTATTTGCATCTGTGTGTGTGTATGTATGTGAGTTTATTTGCACCTGTATGTGTGTATGTATGTGAGTTTATTTGCATCTGTGTGTGTGTATGTATGTGAGTTTATTTGCATCTGTGTGTGTGTATGTATGTGAGTTTATTTGCACCTGTGATGTGTGTATGTATGTGAGTTTATTTGCATCTGTGTGTGTATGTATGTGAGTTTATTTGCATCTGTGTGTGTATGTATGTGAGTTTATTTGCATCTGTGTGTGTGTATGTATGTGAGTTTATTTGCATCTGTGTGTGTATGTATGTGAGTTTATTTGCACCTGTGTGTGTGTATGTATGTGAGTTTATTTGCATCTGTATGTGTGTATGTATGTGAGTTTATTTGCATCTGTATGTGTGTGTATGTATGTGAGTTTATTTGCACCTGTATGTGTGTATGTATGTGAGTTTATTTGCATCTGTGTGTGTGTATGTATGTGAGTTTATTTGCACCTGTGTGTGTGTATGTATGTGAGTTTATTTGCATCTGTGTGTGTGTATGTATGTGAGTTTATTTGCATCTGTGTGTGTATGTATGTGAGTTTATTTGCATCTGTGTGTGTATGTATGTGAGTTTATTTGCACCTGTGTGTGTGTATGTATGTGAGTTTATTTGCATCTGTGTGTGTGTATGTATGTGAGTTTATTTGCATCTGTGTGTGTGTATGTATGTGAGTTTATTTGCATCTGTGTGTGTGTATGTATGTGAGTTTATTTGCATCTGTGTGTGTGTATGTATGTGAGTTTATTTGCATCTGTGTGTGTGTGTATGTATGTGAGTTTATTTGCATCTGTGTGTGTGTATGTATGTGAGTTTATTTGCATCTGTGTGTGTGTATGTATGTGAGTTTATTTGCATCTGTATGTGTGTATGTATGTGAGTTTATTTGCATCTGTGTGTGTGTATGTATGTGAGTTTATTTGCATCTGTGTGTGTGTATGTATGTGAGTTTATTTGCACCTGTGTGTGTGTATGTATGTGAGTTTATTTGCATCTGTGTGTGTGTATGTATGTGAGTTTATTTGCACCTGTGTGTGTGTATGTATGTGAGTTTATTTGCATCTGTATGTGTGTGTATGTATGTGAGTTTATTTGCACCTGTGTGTGTGTATGTATGTGAGTTTATTTGCATCTGTGTGTGTGTGTATGTATGTGAGTTTATTTGCATCTGTGTGTGTGTATGTATGTGAGTTTATTTGCATCTGTATGTGTGTGTATGTATGTGAGTTTATTTGCATCTGTATGTGTGTTTGTATGTGAGTTTAATTGCACCTGTGTGTGTTGATGTATTGTGAGTTTATTTTGCATCTGTTGTGTGTGTATGTATGTGAGTTATTTGCATCTGTTGTGATGGTGTGTATGTGAGTTTATTTGCACCTGTGTGTGTGTATGTATGTGAGTTTATTTGCATCTGTGTGTGTGTGTGTATGTGAGTTTATTTGCACCTGTGTGTGTGTATGTATGTGAGTTTATTTGCATCTGTATGTGTGTGTGTATGTGAGTTTATTTGCATCTGTATGTGTGTGTATGTATGTGAGTTTATTTGCATCTGTGTGTGTGTGTATGTATGTGAGTTTATTTGCATCTGTGTGTGTGTGTATGTATGTGAGTTTATTTGCACCTGTGTGTGTATGTATGTGAGTTTATTTGCACCTGTGTGTGTGTATGTATGTGAGTTTATTTGCATCTGTGTGTGTGTATGTATGTGAGTTTATTTGCACCTGTGTGTGTGTATGTATGTTAGTTTATTTGCATCTGTATGTGTGTGTATGTATGTGAGTTTATTTGCATCTGTGTGTGTGTGTGTATGTGAGTTTATTTGCACCTGTGTGTGTGTATGTATGTGAGTTTATTTGCATCTGTATGTGTGTGTATGTATGTGAGGTTTATTTGCATCTGGTGTGTGTGTATGTATGTGAGTTATTTGCACCTGTGTGGTGTATGTATGTGAGTTTATTTGCATCTGTATGTGTGTGTATGTATGTGAGTTTATTTGCATCTGTATGTTTGGATGTATGTGAGTTTATTTGCACCTTGTGTGTGTGTATGTATGTGAGTTTATTTGCATCTGTGTGTGTGTGTATGTATGTGAGTTTAATTTGCATCTGTAGTGTGTGTGTGTATGTATGTGAGTTTATTTGCATCTGTTTGTGTGTGTATGTATGTGAGTTTATTTGCATCTGTGATGTGTGTATGTATGTGGAGTTTAATTTGCACCTCTGTGTGTGTATGTATGTGAGTTTATTTGCACCTGTGTGTGTGTATGTATGTGAGTTTATTTGCACCTGTGTGTGTGTGTATGTATGTGAGTTTATTTGCACCTGTGTGTGTGTGTGTATGTGAGTTTATTTGCATCTGTGTGTGTGTATGTATGTGAGATTATTTGCATCTGTGTGTGTGTGTATGTGAGTTTATTTGCATCTGTGTGTGTGTATGTATGTGAGTTTATTTGCATCTGTATGT